>NC_137913.1:7359903-7464903 GCF_963457725.1 Sprattus sprattus | reverse complement strand
GTCGTGGCTCTGCTGGTCCGATGGAGTCAGCTCTGAAGCTGAGCTCCTCTCTTATCGTGTCGTAAAAGAGCGTCGGCTCCCTCCGCTACTCCTTCCTGTCACCCCTGGGATAATGCTCCCCTCCAGCCCTGCCCCGAGCCCCAGCTCATCCAGCAGATCCTCCACTGAGGCACACCAGCGCAGCGCAGCGCAGCACAGAGTCAGGCTTTTCTTTTGGTGTCTTTGCCATTAATGAAACACAGGCACACAGACACTGACACCGAATGACAAGCGGGTAGGGATCGTATTATGCAGACATGACACACAGGGCAATGGTGGACAAGGACGCACTACACATTGACATCGACACTGGGGTATAACACACCAGGCCATTACCCATAACACACCAGGCCTTTACCCATAACACACCGGGCCATTAACCCATAACACACCGGGCCATTACCCATAACACACCAGGCCTTTACCCATAACACACCAGATCATTACCCATAACACACCGGGCCATTACCCATAACACACTGGGGCATTATCCATAACAAAACCCCACTCACACCAACAACACAAAAAGATTTAAAGAACACATTAAACAAAATGATTACATTTGCAACACATACAAACTACGTCATTTCAAACACATACTATAAAATAACACCCTGCCTAGAAGTGTAACTTAAATCCACATGCATGCGTAAACAACCTGAGAGTCACTGAGACTAATATAAATGAGATGAAGAGTCACTGAGACTAATAGAAATTAGATGTAGAGTTACTGAGACCAATAGAAATAAGATGTAGAGTCACTGAGACTAATAGAAATGAGATGTATTGCCCACACAGTAAAACAGGTTAGATTGATTGTGTTTAAGGGCCATTGAGGAAGACATATCATCAATCAGGTTGTCCACATTTGCTATCCATTTGGAGCCACCATTTTTTCCAAAGCTTTTCTTGGCCATTGTTACATTCCTCACTTCATTCATTCACTCAGGTTTCTTAATGCAACATCTCAGTTGACCGTAGGTGGTACCCTTCCTATCTGACCTAAATCTGTGACTCAAAGAAGGAAAATACACCATAAATCCTTTATATTTCTGAACCGACATTTTCTTTAGCATACTGAATATATGAGCACTCAAGTGGTCTGTAGGTCTTCAAGAAAATCCATTATACAAATTGCATGGCTCAGTACGCTAAGTGCTATTGATCAGAGCTAACTAGCTGTCACGTGTATGAGCCCCTTTACTCTTTGGCCTTGGAGCCATTTGTATGCACATGGGGTTCTCCTCATGCGTGTCGTGTTAAGCGTATGCGTGTAGAGTTCTCCTCATGCGTGTGGAGTTCTCTTTATGCGTGTGGAGTTCTCCTCATGGGTGTGGAGTTCTCTTTATGTGTGTGGAGTTCTTCTTATGTGTGTGGGGTTCTCCTCATGCGTGTGGGGTTTTCCTCATGCGTGTGGAGTTCTCTTTATGTGTGTGGAGTTCTCCTCATGTGTGTGGAGTTCTTCTTATGCGTGTGGACTTCTTCTTATTCGTGTGGGGTTCTCCTTATAGGTGTGGAGTTCTTCTTATGTGTGTGGGGTTAAGCGTATGCGCGTGGAGTTCTCTTTATGTGTGTGGAGTTCTCCTTATGCGTGTGGAGTTGTCCTCCTGCGTGTGGAGTTGTCCTCATGCGTGTGGGGTTCTCCTTATAGGTGTGGAGTTCTTCTTATGCGTGTGGGGTTAAGCGTATGCGCGTGGAGTTCTCTTTATGTGTGTGGAGTTCTCCTTATGCGTGTGGAGTTGTCCTCATGCGTGTGTGGTTCTTCTTATGCGTGTGGAGTTCTCCTCATGCGTGTGTGGCTCTCTTTATGCGTGTGGGGTTCTCTTTATGCGTGTGGGGTTCTCCTCATGCGTGTGGAGTTCTCCTCATGCGTGTGGGGTTCTTATGCGTGTGGAGTTCTCCTCATGCGTGTGTGGTTCTCTTTATGCGTGTGGAGTTCTTATGTGTGTGAAGTTCTCCTTATGTGTGTGGAGTTCTCCTTATGCGTGTGGAGTTCTTCTTATGCGTGTGGGGTTCTTCTTATGCGTGTGGAGTTCTTCTTATGGGTGTGGAGTTCTTATGTGTGTGGGGTTCTCCCTATGGGTGTGGAGTTCTTATGTGTGTGGAGTTCTCCTTATGCGTGTGGAGTTCTCCTTATGCGTGTGGGGTTCTCCTTATGCGTGTGGGTTTCTCCTTATGGGTGTGGAGTTCTTCTTATGCGTGTGGAGTTCTTCTTATGCGTGTGGAGTTCTTCTTATGCGTGTGGAGTTCTCCTTATGCGTGTGGAGTTCTCCTTATGCGTGTGGGGTTCTCCTTATGGGTGTGGAGTTCTTATGTGTGTGGGGTTCTCCTTATGCGTGTGGAGTTCTCCTTATGCGTGTGGGGTTCTCCTTATGCGTGTGGGGTTCTCCTTATGGGTGTGGAGTTCTTCTTATGCGTGTGGGGTTCTCCTTATGCGTGTGGGGTTCTCCTTATGGGTGTGGAGTTCTTATGTGTGTGGGGTTCTCCTTATGCGTGTGGGGTTCTCCTTATGGGTGTGGAGTTCTTCTTATGTGTGTGGAGTTCTTCTTATGCGTGTGGAGTTCTTCTTATGCGTGTGGAGTTCTCCTTATGCGTGTGGAGTTGTCCTCATGCGTGTGGGGTTAAGCGTATGTGTGTGGAGTTCTTCTTATGTGTGTGGAGTTCTCCTTATGCGTGTGGAGTTCTTATGTGTGTGGAGTTCTCCTTATGCGTGTGGAGTTCTTCTTATGTGTGTGGGGTTCTCCTCATGCGTGTGTGGTTCTTCTTATGCGTGTGGAGTTCTCCTCATGCGTGTGTGGCTCTCTTTATGCGTGTGGGGTTCTCTTTATGCGTGTGGGGTTCTCCTCATGCGTGTGGAGTTCTCCTCATGCGTGTGGGGTTCTCTTTATGCGTGTGGAGTTCTTCTTATGCGTGTGGAGTTCTTCTTATGCGTGTGGAGTTCTTCTTATGCGTGTGGAGTTCTCCTTATGGGTGTGGAGTTCTTATGTGTGTGGAGTTCTTCTTATGCGTGTGGAGTTCTCCTTATGCGTGTGGAGTTCTCCTTATGCGTGTGGGGTTCTCCTTATGGGTGTGGAGTTTTTATGTGTGTGGGGTTCTCCCTATGGGTGTGGAGTTCTTATGTGTGTGGAGTTCTCCTCATGCGTGTGGAGTTCTTCTTATGCGTGTGGAGTTCTTCTTATGCGTGTGGAGTTCTCCTTATGCGTGTGGAGTTCTCCTTATGCGTGTGGGGTTCTCCTTATGGGTGTGGAGTTCTTATGTGTGTGGGGTTCTCCCTATGGGTGTGGAGTTCTTATGTGTGTGGAGTTCTCCTTATGCGTGTGGAATTCTCCTTATGCGTGTGGGGTTCTCCTTATTTGTGTGGAGTTCTCCCTATGGGTGTGGAGTTCTTATGCGTGTGACGTTCTCCTTATGTGTGTGAGGTGAAGCATAGTGAGGGAACTTCACAGTGTTTCTGGGCAGTGAGCTTTGACATCCTGTATGTCCATTCTGTATCAGTGAATACACTTTGCCACTGACGCTTCATTTTCTGAAGTAACTCTGCATTCATTGTGCTTCATGAAATGTGTTATTTAAGAGTTTTGTGTTTTCATACATTTGCATGCTCAATGAAATACACATTTTGTAACAGGTGAAATGCTGAAATGTTTTTGAGATGACTATAGTTGTTTCCAATTCACAAATGAAAGCAAGCTGACAGCAAGCTGGGATTGTCTTCATCAGCTCTCCATCCTGAAAAGAGCCCCTCCCCTGCACTCTATTGATTTATGGAGGGACGCAGCGGCAGGCCTATAAATACAGCGGAGCAGCACTCCACCACATCTCCAAAATTACCGCAGTCTTCCTTTCAGGACACACCGGCACACCGAGAGCACGCACACCGGGAGCTGCACAATGGATGTCATTGGGTCTTCATCGCGCAGAAGAGTGCTCGAAACACGGGGCATCCGCGCCTCCCCATCTGCCAGCCTCAGATCGCACTCCTGGTCTCAGAGAGCCCCCAGCTCCACGTCCATGTCCTACAAAAGAACCACCAACGTGCCAGCAAGCAGGGCATACACGAGCGCGTCCGCAGCAGTCTTTGCCTCGCCAGGCAGCCTAGAGCTCTCATCCGCGCTCAATGCCGACCACGCTCGCAACAACGAGAAGGAACAGCTTCAAGGGCTGAATGACCGATTCGCCAGTTATATTGATAAAGTCCGTTATCTGGAAGAGCAGAATCAACTGCTGGAGACTGAAATTCAAGAACTCCGGCAGAGAAAGTCCACGCAGTCACAATATAGTGATGCATTCGACCAAGAGCTGAGTGAACTCCGTTCCACGCTAGAGCAGCTGCACAGAGAGAAAGCTCAGATCATTGTTGATGCAAATAACATCGAAGAAGACATTCACCGTCTACAAACTCGCTATGAGGATGAAGCACGCGTTAGAGAAAAAACGGAGATTGCAATCCGGGAACTGAATAAGGAAAAAGACGACTCGGTTCTAATTCAATCGGACCTGGAGAAAAAAGTTCAATCTCTCTTGGATGAAGCAGACTTCCTGCGCAGTAACCACGAAGAGGAGGTCAACGAACTCCTTGCTCAGCTCCAGGAGGCGCAGGTGCCTGTGGATATGAGGGAGTTTAGTAAAACGGACATCACCTCCGCGCTCCGGGAAATCCGCGCGCAACTGGACGGCTTCTCCTCACAAAACCTGCATCAAGCTGAAGAAGTGTTCCAGTGCCGCTATGCCAAACTCACGGATGCGGCAGATCAGAACAAGGACGCGATCAAATCTGTTCGGGATGAGATCGCAGATTATCGCAGGCAGTTGCAGGTGAAGAATGTCGAACTGGAGGCTCTCCGTGGCACGAAGGAGTCCCTGGACAGACAGCTGAATGACATTGAAGACCGGCATAACAACGACCTAGGCAGCTACCAGGTTAGTTTCGGTGATAATTATTGTAAATTCGTCAAGGTAAATATATAATTAAGTTCCTGTTCCATGCAAGCTCCATGCAAAATGCAGAATGCATATAAGTATTAAAATGGCAAACTAACAAACATGCACGTATGTGAATCATTAGGTGCAGAAGGTGCAATTTTCCTTAATTAAAACAGCATAAACTTATTAGTAAGACGTATCTCAAGATATTTTACATTCTACTTAACAAATGGGTCTAAATGTGGTGGCAAAGTGTGTTTGTTGCAGTATTTTTGCTAAACAAGTGTGAGATTTCAGCAAATAACAAACATCCACAGAGCCTCATTGCTAGTGCCTGTACTCAGCACTTGAGATGTGTTCCTGATGAGACTCTAGCCAATGAGATGTGTTCGTGATGAGACTCTGAGCCTGTCCTGCTCTCCTCTAACTCAGCCCTTTCTTCCCTTTCCCTTCTTCCCCAGGAGATGATCCATCAGCTGGACAGCGAGCTGAAGGGAATGAAGAGGGAGATGTCTCACCACCTCAGGGAATACCAGGATCTGCTCAATGTCAAGATGGCTCTGGATGCTGAGATCGCTGCCTACAGGTGAGTCAGTCTGCAGAATAATATGATATTCCATGTAGCACGTGCTCACGTGCACACAGCCATGCTCACACTTCTTGTGTCTGTGCAGGAAACTTCTGGAGGGTGAAGAGACTCGCTTTAGTGGATTTGTTGATTCGTACCCAAGTCCCGCCTTCCCATACCGTCAGCCAATGACCTCCAGAGCAAAGAAAGAGGACAAACAGGCAGACCTGGACGAGGACCTGGCTGCCGTAGCGGAGGAGCTTCAGGCAGAGGGGGGTGAGGAAGAGGAGGGGGATGAGGAAGAGCAGGAGGCTGTGGAAGAAGAGGTGGCTGCCTCCAAGCAGCCTAAAGTGAGTGCTACACCCCCTACAGGAGAGGAAGAGGAGGGCGATGAGGAGGAGGCAGAAGGAGGAGAGGAAGAGGAGGAGGAAGAAGATGTAGAGGGGGATAAGGAGGAGGCAGAGGAGGAAGAGTCAGAGATTGAGGAAACAGAACTGAGCAGTTCCAAAGCCCATACGACTGACACTGAACAACAGGAGGGAGAGGAGAAGCAGGAAGAAGAGGGGGTAGAGGAAGAGGATGGAGATGCTGAGGAGCAGGATGATAAAGAACAAGAGTCAGAAGAAAAAGAGAAAAAGAGTGATTCAGAGGGAGAGGAGAAGAAGAGTGATGTAGAGAAAGAGGAAAGGAAGAGTGATTCAGAAGGAGAGGAGAAGAAGAGTGATGCAGAGAAAGAGGAGAAGAAGAGTGATTCAGATGGAGAGGAGAAAAAGAGTGATGTAGAGAAAGAGGACAGGAAGAGTGATTCAGAAGGAGAGGAGAAGAAGAGTGATACAGAGAAAGAGGAGAAGAAGAGTGATTCAGAAGGAGAGGAGAAGAAGGGTGATACAGAGAAAGAGGGGAAGAAAGGTGAGCCAGAGAAAGAGGCAGGGAAGGGAAAGAAGGAGTTAAAGGAGGCAGCAGATGCTGAGCAGAAACAGGAGGAGAAGGAGAAGGAGGAGGAGAAGGAGGAGGCAGCTATCACCAACGGAGAACAGAAGAGTCCCACCAAGACAGCTGGAAGCCCAAAGGAGGAGACCATCACCAAAGGAGAGAAGGTCGCCCCCAAGCCAGCCAAGAGCAAAGCATCCGTGGAGGTCAAAGAGGCAAAACCCACTCCCAAGAAAGCAGCCAAGACATCTGCCCCAGTCTCTACTGCCCCAGCCTCTAAAGAGGTGAAAGAGAAGTAATAAGTAAAACTATGAGTCAAAACTACTAAGACGAGCTACAGCAAGTGATTATAGCTGCATGAAATGCTGAAGATGGTTGAGGAGGAGAGATGTTTGGGCTTATGTCAGGGATAGGATCTAAATGAGAACAGATATGCATGAACACTGTGAGATAGAAGAGCTTTGAAAGAGAGTGAGTAGTTGGTGCTATGCTGGCATGAGAAAGGTCAGCCTTCAGAGAGGGTGAGGTGAAGATGTGTATAGAAAGAGAGAGCTAAAGATGAATCTGGAAGGCTCAAACTGACAGTCATGTCCCAAAGGTGCTATTCCATCAATTGTGTCCACGGTTGGCCACTGGTCCTTTGTGATCCATCACTGATCCTCCATCTGTGCTCTGCTGCGCTGCTAAAGCTACCTGCCTTACAGGCGCCTCGTGCTGGGCGCTCTCTCAGCCATGTAACATAACAACACAAATACTGCTGTTTACAACTCCAGAGCAATATGTCAAAACCATGCAATATGTCAAAACCATTGCCTCAATAAAAGCAATACAAACCTCCCAGTATCGGGTGAACTATCTTCTCTTCCTTTGGGTGTCCTTTCCAAAATGTCTCTCTGTTTGGGGCCTTTCCAGGCATGACATGTGTTTCCACGTTTAGATGTTATACATTTACTGGTGTATCTGTAGATGGGTAACACTGTAGTTGAAGGATTGTGTGTTGGAAATTAACGTGCAGCTGATAAATATCTGTATTAGTTTCCCAATAAGGCCTGCGGTAAGCATGATTATTCACCTGTATTCACCAAGTTCTTATTCTTATTGAATAGGTCATTTATTCCTGGCATATCCTTAATAACAACCTAGTTGGTCTCAATCTAAACTCACTGATATATAGTCACAATTAAAATAGAAAGTGTATAGCCTCTTAATAAACTTTCTGAATATATTACTTATATTGGCAAAATAGTTGAAGAATAAGAATTCGTACTTGCAAACTTCACACCATGACAACTTCATGACAATGAGCACACTTCAAAAGCAGTAATACCTCATTAATATATCATTACTGATCCAGCACGGGCTCCCTGTTCTAAAATCAAATTGAGGCTTACTTTGCTAAAAATAAGAAAGCCATCAATGGCCAACTACAATTGCAACTCATGGACAATAAAGACACATCCATCTAATAGTAAATATCCTTTTACTTATTCAAAACAGGTTTCTTGTTCTAAAGTAAAGGCTGGTAGTGTTCTAATGACAATGTAAAAAGGATAAAATCAAGTATGTATTATTATTAATCTTTATTTCAAAATACTGTTTACAAGACACTTTTTCTTTAGTACATCCAAGGTACCCTTTCACACCCATCCAAAGATATCAGTCTCTGACAGATCTATGTGTTGTGACACCACAAGGTAGTCTTGTTGGTGACATGAACAAAAGTTCAACCATTTTGAAACTTAAAACTGCATTGAAGATTCATAAGAATAAACACACACGTTCAATATCTACACAAACAAAATCAAGGTCATGTTAAGTTTAAGCAAGACAACATTATAGCAAATTGTTCAATTCTTCAAAGCAATATCAGCTGATAGTAACTAGTGTTTCTACATCATTGTGACATGGAGCTACAGTAACAGGCATATAGTACATGAACTATCAATTCATGTCTTTTCCCAAGTCTCTGGTCACCCCATCTCCTGATTGTTCTCATTGCACCCTTGCAGACGTTATGCAGATGTTACGCAGGCGTTACGTAGACATTAAGCAGACGTTACGCAGATGATGTTCAAGCTTGGCACGGAGGCGATACTCCATATTAAACGTCATTGTAGCACCCCAATTTTTTTTAAGGTGTTATTTTAAGGTAAAACTGCTATTCCTTACCCTAACCCTGAACGACAATTCCTACATAATGCCACTATAACTCCATTCTTTAAAAACCACATTAACCTTCCTGTGAAACACACTGAGAAGTTAAACTCCATGCTTTAAAAACACCTCAAGTCATTTGAAGTGAAAGAGAAAGACCTATGGCAGAGGTGGTGTAGACACACACACTCTGAAATCCACCTCTGCATTTAACCCATCCAGGGAAGTGACACACACACACACAGTGAAGTGAGGTTACACACTAACCCGGAGCAGTGAGCTGCCTTTGGCGGCGGCCGGGGAGCAGTGATCAGGGTTAGGTTCCTTGCTCAAGGGCACTTTAGCTGTGGATGTGGGCATGGGAGAGCAGTGGTCTACCACTTCCACAGGCCCACATTTTTCCTACTGGTCGGGGATTGAACCGGCCACCCTACGGTTTCCAGCCTGAAACCCTATTCAGTAGGCCACGGCTGCCCACATTTGGCTCCCCGTATAGTATATAGCAGGAGGTTCTCAGCCTTTTCTTTGCTAAAGCCCACCTATTCGTATTTGTAACAGGGTAGGGCCCAACAGACAGCCACTTACTTTAGCTAATTTATATTCCATTCTAATTAATAAGCGATTTGTTATCTGTCTCAAAAATCAACATCAGCACCTGCTACAGGTGGGAGCGTATACAATTATTACAAGAAAATGTAACTCTAGAAAATTGTATTGTGCACCAGAAAACAACATAAAACCAAACAGAACCCAAAAAAAGTTAAGTTTGAACAAGATAGGATATTATTTTCATGTCTGTTATGCATATTTATACATTTCATATTGTGTTTAAAACATCGAGTTTTAATCAGGCATTCTATTAATATTGTTCTCAACCAAAAATCAGCTTGAACTTAAAACATTTTCGCGGCCCAGCGGTTGAGAAACACCGGTAGGTCTATATAGTGTATAGCCCCCTTCAGTGAACAATGGCATGCATGATGTATAATTGGTAGGGATATAATTTTTTCTAACAGGCAATTCAAATTAACAAAATATTGCTGGGGACAATTGTGTCTTTCCCAAACGTTGGTCGTGACTAGTCCCTATGGACCATATGCAACCTACGCCCTGTTGGTTCTCAGCATTGGTAGGGACACTGCCAGCTCTATTTCTGCAAGTCATGATTCACAAAGTCTTTCTGACTCTGCCACGACCTTAGATGGCCCCAAGGTGGTGTAAAAAGCGCTTTTATATTAGTAGGTCTGCTTTCTGGTGCTGAGAATGTAAGCCTCTTCGGCCAATTAAATGACAGCATCTTGTTTCGCAGGCTCGAGGGAATTGCTCGCATTGGAAAACTTGGAAATGTATTTTTCACTCTTCTGGGCGACGGACAAAGTATTGACGAATGAGTTTGCAAAAATATTGTGCAAATTTTTTTTCTAACAGGCAATTAACATTAACAAAATATTGGTGGGGACAATTGTATCTTTCACAAAAGTTGGTCGTGACTAGTCCCTATGGACCATATGCAAACCTACGCCCATGAATATCTAGTCACTCACCTGTATATCATTTGTACATAATATATGTACCTGTATATAATAACCTGTATATAATCCAAATTATGTATGAATGTATATATAAATTACATAGTATATATATTATATACTACTAGAATTGTTTAATAATACATATATGTTCTCAACATTTTTACTCATTAGGACATGCCATGTAAGAAAGAGGATCTCTATGAGCACCAACAGTGTTTCAATATGCAATTTGCACATAAGTCTGGATGCACTTTATAGAGATAAAATAGAATAGAAAAGCCTTTATATATATCAGTTATGTAACATCATAACTGACTGTTTATGTGATTCTATTGCAATGTTTACATCATCTATCTTAGCTAGCATTGTCTTACATGGCAAAGCATTTATTATTGAGAGAATTACAGATAAGAATTAACTAGCTATTAAGCAATTCACTTCATTTAAGATAATCAAAACACAAATCCTAATGCATGTGGATCTGAAAGAGTCATTCTTGACCATTTGTTTCAGCATCTTTGAAAGAAGCGAAAGAAGCTGAAAGCCATGATGACGTGTGTGGCCGTTCATCTTCAAAAAGTTTAAGCGAGTTGACTGTCTGTCTGACTGTCTGTCTGCACATCAAAGAAGAAGACAAAACACCACTATTTATTTGAAATAGTGATGTTTAATGAGCTGCAAATAACAACAGATATTTACTGTAATGAGGGGTGAATGTGTCTTTATTGCCTATGACCTGTAGTCATAGTAGGTATTTTTATATCAGTCTTAGTACAGGGAAAGTATACCTTGACCTTAGAACAAGGAATCTATGCAAGATCAGTTGGAATACTCAAACCTTAGCCTGCCACACCCACACATACAGAGGCTGCCAATACACACACACACGCGCACACACACACACTCACACACACACACACACACACACACACACACACACACGCACACACACACACACACACACACAAACACACACACACGCACACACGCACACACGCACGCACGCACGCACGCAGGCACACACACACACAGTGGATGCCAATTTACACAAATTTGCTGTAGCGGCAATGGAGAGGTCACTCTGTTCCATTCTGACTCGCCATAAGATCACCTCGCTTTATGAAAATGTGCATCACATCTAGATGGAGGGCAAAGAGTTTAACATGACCTTAGTTAAGGTTAGGGTTAGCTTAGCTTACCTATTAATAGCTTTAAGGCAGCAAAGGGCCTTGTGTGGCCAAAATGTATTGTGTGTGTGTGTGTGGGAGTGTGTGTCTCCCTGTGGGTCTGACTCAGCGATTTGATGTCCCCTGTATTGGCTGTCTTCCTCCCCATCAAATACCTCCTGACACCACGCAACACACACACCCACACTCACAAACACATGAGTTGGCAGTTTCCATGGCGACACAGTTTAGGGTGTTTCCTCTGCAGAGAGTCATTCACCTCAGTGGAACTGTAGCAAACCCAGACCCAATCGTTAGCCTGCGCTCCGTGGTCACTGCGCTCCGTGGTCGTGGCTCAGCTGGTGCGTCTATCCCTAACCCAGACCCTTACCCTGACTCTTAACCAGACCCTAAACCTGACCCTAAACCTGACCCTAACCCTGATCCTTAGCTGACCTCCCGAGCTCATTCTCATGGCGCAGTACTGGAGTGGGTGACTCGCTCCTCTCTTGTCGTATCGCACGGGGTGCATCAGCTCCAGCCGCCACTCCTCCCTGTCACCCCTGGGATAATGCTCCCCTCCAGCCCTGCCCCGAGCCCCAGCTCATCCAGCAGATCCTCCACTGAGGCACACCAGCGCAGCGCAGCACAGAGTCAGGCTTTTCTTTTGGTGTCTTTGCCATTAATGAAACACAGGCACAAAGACACTGACACCGAATGACAAGCCAGTAGGGATTTTAAACAGATGCTGACACTGCCCTACTGCCTCTTCAATCACACCTGCTGCAAAAAGACACATTTCAACAAAATGATAACATTTACAAAACAAACAAACATAATTAATTTCAAACACATCAAATAAATATGTGTAAAATAACACCCTGCAGTAAGGTGTTACTTAAATCCACAGCCATGCTTAAACACCCTGAGAGTCACTAAGACATGAGATGTATTGCTCAGACAGTAGAACAGGTTAAATTGATTGTGTTTATATGTCATTGATGTATGTATGTCCAAATATGCTATCCAATTTGAGCCACCATTTTCCAAAGCGTGTTATATTCCTCACTTCATTAATTCACTCAGGATTCTTGATGCAACACCTCAGTTGGACTTCATGGTGTTTCTGGGCAGTGAGCTTTGTCATCCTGTAGGTCCATTCCGTATCAGTTCATTGAATCTGATACACTTTGCCACGGAGGCTTCATTTTCCAGAAGTAGCTCTGAAATAATTGTTTTTGATAAAATGTGTTATAAAATGTGTTATTCATACTTTTAAATGCTCAATTAAATACATACTTTGTAACAGCTGTAATGATGAAATATTTTGAGATGACTATAGTTGTTTCCCATTCACAAATTAACAAACAGCCATCTGGGAATGTCTTCATCAGCTCTCCATCCTGAAAAGAGCCCCTCCCCTACAATTTATTGAATTATGGAGGGACACGGCAGGACTATAAATACAGCAGAGTACCAGTCCACCACATCTTCACAATCTCCGAATTCTTCCACTTGCCCTCTGTTCAGGGTACACCGGCCCACCGAGAGCACGCACACCGGGAGCTGCACAATGGATGTCATCGGGTCTTCATCCCGCAGAAGAGCGCTCGAGACACGGGGCATCCGCGCCTCCCCATCTGCCAGCCTCAGGTCGAACTCCTGGTCTCCGAGAGCCCCCAGCTCCATGTCCATGTCCAACAAAAGAACCACCAACGTGCCAGCAAGCAGGGCATACACGAGCGCGTCCGCAGCAGTCTTTGCCTCGCCAGACAGCCTAGAGCTCTCATCCGCGCTCAAGGCCGACCACGCGCGCAACAACGAGAAGGAACAGCTTCAAGGGCTGAATGACCGATTCGCCAGTTATATCGATAAAGTCCGTTATCTAGAGGAGCAGAATAAACTGCTGGAGAATGAAATTCAAGAACTACGGCAGAGGAAGTTCACGCAGTCAAAACTTAGTGATGCATTCGACCAAGAGCTGAGCGATCTCCGTTCCACGCTAGAGCAGCAGCACAGAGAGAAAGCTCAGATGATTGTTGATTCAGATAACATCGAGGAAGACATTCACCGTCTGAAAAATCGCTATGAGGATGAAGCACGCTTTAGAGAAAAAACGGAGATTGCAATCCGGGAACTGAAGAAGGAAAAAGACGACTCGGTTCAGATTAAATCGGACCTGGAGAAAAAAGTTCAATCTCTCTTGGATGAAGCAGACTTCCTGCGCAGTTACCACGAAGAGGAGGTCAACGAACTCCTTGCTCAGCTCCAGGAGACGCAGGTGCCTGTGGATATGAGGGAGTTCAGTAAAACGGACATCACCTCTGCGCTCCGGGAAATCCGCGCGCAACTGGACGGCCTCTCCTCACAGAACCTGCATCAAGCTGAAGAAGTGTTCCAGTGCCGCTATGCTAAACTTTCGGATGCGGCAGATCAGAACAAGGACGCGGTCAAATCTGTTCGGGATGAGATCGCAGATTATCGCCGGCAGCTGCAGGTGAAGAATGTCGAACTGGAGGCTCTCCGTGGCACAAAGGAGTCCCTGGACAGACAGCTGAATGACACTGATGACCAGCATAGCAACGACCTCGGCAGCTACCAGGTTAGTTTCGTTGAGTGATAATTATTGTAAATTCGTCATGGTAAATACCTACATAAATACGGTCTTGTTGCATGCAAACTCGATGCAAACATGCATGTTTGTTAATTTGTCCATTTGAATTCTTATATGCAATAAGAATTAAAATGGACAAATTAAAAAAAACATGCATGTATGTGAATCATTAGAAGATCACAACTTTTTTTCAGTTGTTGTCCTAGAAAATTAAAACAGCATAAACTTCATTAGTACCTCTATATCTTTCACAGTCATTATAACAAATGGGTCTGAATATGGTGGCTAAATGTGAGATTTCAGCAAATAACAAACAAAGAGGCTCCAAATCCAAAGAGGCTCATTGCTAGTGCCTGTACTCAGGTCTTAGCCAATGAGATGTGTTCGTGACGAGACTAGCCAATGAGATGTGTTCTGTCCAGCTCTCCTCTAACTCAGCCCTTTCTTCCCTCTCCCTTCTTCCCCAGGAGATGATCCATCAGCTGGACAGCGAGCTGAAGGGAATGAAGAGGGAGATGTCTCACCACCTCAGGGAATACCAGGATCTGCTCAATGTCAAGATGGCTCTGGATGCTGAGATCGCTGCCTACAGGTGAGTCAGTCTGCAGAATAATATGATATTCCATGTAGCACGTGCTCACGTGCACACAGCAATGCTCCCACTTCTTGTGTCTCTGCAGGAATCTTCTGGAGGGTGAAGAGACTCGCTTTAGGGGATTTGTTGATTCCTACCCAATTCCCGCCTTCCAATACCGTCAGCCAATGACCTCCAAAGGAAAGAAAGAGGACAAACAGGCAGACCTGAACGAGGACCTGGCTGCCGTAGCGGAGGAGCTTCAGGCAGAGGGGGGTGAGAAAGAGAAAGGGGATGAGGAGGCAGAAGGAGGAGAGGAAAAGGAGGAGGAAGAAGTAGAGGGGGATACGGAGGATGGAGAAGAAGAGTCAGAGATTGAGGAAACAGAACTGAGCAGTTCCAAAGCCCATAAGACTGACACTGAACAGCAGGAGGGAGAGGAGAAGCAGGAAGAAGAGGGGGTAGAGGAAGAGGATGGAGATGCTGAGGAAGAGGAAGAAACCAGCAAAGGATCTAAAGATGAGGAGCAGGATGATAAAGAAGAGTCAGGAGAGAAGGAGAAAAAGAGTGATTCAGAGGGAGAGGAGAAGAAGAGTGATATAGAGAAAGAGGAGAAGAAGAGTGATTCAGAGGGAGAGGAGAAGAAGAGTGATATAGAGAAAGAGAAGAAGAGTGATTCAAAGGGTGAGGAGAAGAAGATTGATTCAGAGAAGGAGGAGCAGAAGAGTGATATAGAGAAAGATGAGAAGAAGAGTGATACAGAGAAAGAGGAGAAGAAGAGTGATAAAGAAAAAGATGAGAGGAAGAGTGATTCAAAGGGAGAGGAGAAAAAGAGTGATATAGAGAAAGAGGAGAAGAAGAGTGATTCAGAAGGAGAGGAGAAGAAGAGTGATACAGAGAAGGAGGAGCAGAAGAGTGATATAGAGAAAGATAAGAAGAAGAGTGATACAGAGAAAGAGGAGAAGAAGAGTGATTCAGAAGGAGAGGAGAAGAAGAGAGATACAGAGAAACTGGAGAAAAAGAGTGATTCAAAGGAAGTGGAGAAGAAGAGTGTTACAGAGAAAGAGGAGAAGAAGAGTGATTCAAAAGGAGAGGAGAAAAAGAGTGATTCAATTGGAGAGGAAAAGAAGAGTGATACAGAGAAAGAGGAGAAGAAGATTGATATAGAGAAAGAGGAGAAGAAGAGTGATGTAGAAAAAGAGGAGAAAAAGAGTGATGTAGAGAAAGAGGATAAGAAGAGTGATTTAGAAGGAGAGGAGAAGAAGAGTGATTCAGAAGGAGAGGAGAAGAAGAGTGATTCAGAAGGAGAGGAGAAGAAGAGTGATTCAGAAGGAGAGGAGAAGAAGAGTGATACAGAGAAAGAGGAGAAGAAGAGTGATATAGAGAAAGAGGAGAAGAAGAGTGATACACAGAAAAAGGAGAAGAAGAGTGATTCAGAAGGAGAGGAGAAGAAGAGTGATACAGAGAAAGAGGAGAAGAAGAGTGATATAGAGAAAGAGGAGAAGAAGAGTGATACACAGAAAAAGGAGAAGAAGAGTGATTCAGAGAAAGAGGAGAAGAAGAGTGAGTCAAAGGGAGAGGAGAAGAAGAGTGATTCAGAAGTAGAAGAGAAGAAGGGTGATGCAGAGAAAGAGGAGAAGAATGGTGAGCCAGAGAAAGAGGAGAAGAAAGGTGAGCCAGAGAAAGAGGCGGAAAAGGGAAAGAAGGAGATAAAGGAGGCAGCAGATGCTGAGCAGAAGCAGGAGGAGAAGGAGAAGGAGGAGGAAAAGGAGGAGGCAGCTATCACCAACGGAGAACAGAAGAGTCCCACCCAGACAGCTGGAAGCCCAAAGGAGGAGGTGGTTCTGACCCAAACCGTAGAAACAATCACCAACGGAGAGAAGGTCGCCCCCAAGCCTGCCAAGAGCAAGGCAGCTGTGGAGGTCAAAGAGGCAAAACCTACCCCCAAGAAAGCAGTCAAGACACCTGCCACAGTCTCTACTGCCCCAGCCTCTAAAGAGGTAAAAGCGAAGTAATAAGTAACACTACGAGTCAAAACTAGTAAGACAAGCTACAGCAAGTGATTACAGCTGCCTATAATGCTGAGGATGGTTAAGGAGGAGAGATGTTTGGGCATATGTCAGGGATAGGATCTACATGAGAACAGATATGCATGAACACTATGAGACAGAAGAGCTTCAGATGAGAGTGAGTACTGAGCTGGTGCTATGCTGGCATGAGAAAGGTCAGTCTTTAAAGAGGGTGAGGTGAAGATGTTTATAGAAAGAGTTCGAGCTAAAGATGAATCTGGAAGGCTCCAGAAGAAATGTGTCCAGGGTTGGTCACTGGTCCATTGTGATCCAGCACTGATCCTCCAGCTGTGCTCTGCTGCGCTGCTAAAGCTACCTGCCTTACAGGCGCCTCGTGCTGGGCGCTCTCTCAGCCATGTAACATAACAACACAAATACTTCTGTTTACAACTCCAGAGCAATATGTCAAAACCATTGCCTCAATAAAAGCAATACAAACCTCCATGCATATCGTGTGAGCTCTCTTCTCTTCCTTTGGGTGTGGACTCTAGGGTTAAAGATCTATAGATGTGCAACACTGTATTTGAAGGATGGTGTGTTAGCAATTAACGTGCAGCTCATATATAACTGTATCAGCGCCCAATAAGGCTTGTGGTAAGCATGATTAATCACCTGTATTCACCAAGTTCTTATTCTTATTGAATAGGTATATCCTTAATAACAACCTAGTTGGTCTGATCTAAACTCACTGATACATATAGCAACAATCAAAATAGAAAGTGTATAGCATATTTATATACCGTCTGAATATGTTACTTATAGTGGCAAAACAGTTGTAGAATAACAGTATTCCTACTTGCAAACTTCACACCATTACAACTTGATGACAATGAGCACACTTGAAAAGCAGTAAAACCTCAATAATAGACACATTCATCCTTAATAAACAGTAAATATCCTTGTATTCATTAAAAACTAGTTTTTTTGTTCTAAAGTAAAGGCTGATAGTGTTCCAATAACAATGTAGAAAAGATAAAATCAAGTATGCATGATTATGAAATCTTTATTTCAAAATACTGTACATCCAAATTACCCTTCCACACCCATCCAAAGAGACAGTCTTTAAGAGCCTTAAGCCTTTATCAGTCTCTGACAGATCTCTGTGTCTGTGTCTCCATTCTTTAAAAAAAAAAACACATGACATTAACCTTCCTGTGAAACACACAGAGACAATTTACCCCATTCTATAAAAAACACATGACATTAACCTCAAGTCATTTGGCTTCCTGTATAGTATATAGTACTATAGTTAAGCAATATAGTACGAGTTGGAGTGAGGTAGGTAAGGGATAATCCCACGTGTGTTGTTGCCTACGCCACTCGGCCTCCGGCCTCGGTGGCTACGGCCGAACACCACCCGTGGGATTATCCCTTACCTACCCCACTCCAACTCGTACGAGTGCTATATTGCTTTTATAAAACAATTCTACCGTCAACAAATTAACATTTCAACACGAAGTTATTGCTTAAAAATGGTTTATTTCGCCATTGTTTCTCCGCAACAAAAAATTGTTCCATTGTCAACGTCTTGGTTTTAAGAACTTTGAATTAACGGTTATCATCAACGAGGTATAGAATATTTCATCGCGGAGTGATTTATTATTAGCTGTGAAAAGTCCCAGTTGGTATGTTGACGGATAATCCAACTCATGGAACGTCTCTCGTCCAATCAGAAACAGCTTAATAACGCGATAGAACCCAATTGTTTTATAATATACAGTAAAATATACTGTATTGCCCCCTTCAGTCAAGTGACCAATGCAATGCATGATGTATAAAAGTCTCTTCAGTCTGGAACAACCATATCAAGTCACTCACCTGTATATCATTTGTACAAAATATATGTACCTGTACAGTATATAATAACCTGTTCATACTTTGTATGCGAATAAAATGACAATAAAGGCTTTTTCATTCTATTCTATTTCTATAAAGTGCATCCAGACATAGAATGTCCTAATGAGTAAAACAATTGAGAAACCTGTAACTATGTATGAATGTATGTGTAAATGACATAGTATATATGTATATCAGTTATGTTATATCATAACTGACTGATTAGGTCAGTCTATTGCAATGTAAACATTATCTATCTTAGCTAGCATTGTCTTACATGGCAAAGCATTTATTAATGAGAGAATTACAGATAACAATTAATTAGCTATTAAGCAATTCACTTAATTCACTTTATCAAAATACAAATCCTAATGCATGTGGATCTGAAATTCTTCTGATCTGAGTCATTCTTGATCGTTTGTTTCAACATCTTTGAATAAAACGAAAGAAGCTGAAGGCCATGATGACCTGGGTGGTCGTTCATCTTCAACAAGTTTAGGCGAGTTGACTGTCTGTCTGACTGTCTGTCTGCACATCAAAGAAGAAGACAAAAAAAAAATTGTTTAAAATAGTGATGTTTAATGAGCTGCAAATAAATAGAGATATTTACAGTTATGAAGAGTGAATGTGTCTTTATTGCCTATGACCTGTAGTGATAGTGGGTATTTTTACATCAGTCTTAGTACAGGGAAAGTAAAACTTGAACTTAAAACAGAAAACCTATGCTGGATCAGTAATTACACAATGTAGGTGCTACTATTTGAAGTGTACTCATTATTTTCAAGCAAGTTTTCACTTTAGAACCAGGGGCCTGTCTACCAGCTGTAAAGCTGTATGCCAGTAACACTTTAGAACCAGGGGCCCTATCTCCCAGTTGTAAAGCTGTATGCCAGTAACACTTTAGAACCAGGGGCCCTATCTCCCAGTTGTAAAGCTGTATGCCAGTAACACTTTAGAACCAGGGGCCCTATCTCCCAGCTGTAAAGCTGTATGCCAGTAACACTTTAGAACCAGGGGCCCTATCTCCCAGCTGTAAAGCTGTATGCCAGTAACACTTTAGAACCAGGGGCCCTATCTCCCAGCTGTAAAGCTGTATGCCAGTAACACTTTAGAACCAGGGACACATCTCCCAGTCAAGAGCTGTATGCCAGTTAAACTTGTCGCTTGTCCTTACCTGCTTCACGTTAATCAACACCGGGAAAATGCCAACGCAAGCAGTGCTCTCAAAATCCAAAACCGTCACCACTGAAGCAGAGGTGAACGATAAATTCAAAGCTTCCGGGTCGGAAATGAGAATTCTTACCCAGTTCCCCAGGTCCCAGGATAAAGACTCTCTCAATGAGATCCAACACTGCAACACCGTCAAGTGCGCCTGTTGAAAGGCTTTTCAGCCTGGCCAATCTTGCACAACACCCCAAGGAGGAACAGGCTGTCTTCTAAATTATTTGAGAAACTTAAAAAAAAAAATGTACACTGATGACATACAATCTTTATTATCTTGCTGCTTAACCCTTCCTTTTTGTCAGCATAGTTATCAGTAAAGTTATCTGATTACAATTTAGAGAACGTAATCAGTAACTATACCTGATTACTTTTATTAAGTAACTTGCCCAACAATGTTGCCCACACACAGAAATGTGCTTAAAATAAATGCCTACTATCTTAGAATTTCAATCGTATAAGTGTTTGAGAAAATGTTTAGGCTATGTTGAGAGTGGCAGAGATGGGGGTGCAAACCACCTTATTGTTTTGTGATAATTTGAAGTACTCCTCAAGCCTTAGGTCTTTGGAAATGTTTCCACTGAACCTCTTTCACAACCAAGTTTTGCAGCTGCCATGATTGTTTTTAAACTGGAGACATCATGCAGCAATTATCTAGTGTTATAACACGGGTAGATGGAATTATAACACGGGTAGATGGAATCCACCATTCTGAGAGTTGGTTCCGGGGTGTGCTATATTCTACGGTATAGTAACTGTACGACCTGTTTTCATCTACCTGAGCGTTCCATATCAGTACGCAGACTACGCACTCAAAAGGAAATATCTATCCAAGATGGCGGCGTGTTGTGGCTAAAGTAGTGGGGAATGTTTCATGTGAATTAAGCTATCTACACGACTTTTTATATGTCTAAATTGACTCGGTTAGTTGTTTCTGTGCTACGCGAATGTTGCAGAGTATTGAAAGTCTTTACTGAAAGTCACGAATATTATTTGTAGTTGACTTTTAGCGCTTAGACCAAAAACCTATTTGAAACACACGTAGCTTTTGTGCTAGGTCTAACAGACGTTAAATTCCCAATGCTATTTGTCTGTTGCATAGCAACAGCCACACAAAGGGGGACTATTTTCTCTTGGCTACTGAAATGCGATACACAACGTTTGGTGTCTACACATTTTTTTCTCCTGAAAGGCAGCTTACTGTTTACTTTAATTGTACTTAATATTTTGGAGTCGCTGGCAACCGTGTTATAAAAGCAATAAGGTACTCGAGTCAGTACGGTATCGTCAATAATGTACTTGTTCGAGGGTTTGCCGGCCCTCCGCTGCGCGTCGGGCCTAACAACTCCCTCGAACAAGTACATTATTGACGATACCGTACTGCCTCTCGAACCTTATTGCTTAAATATGGAAGAAGAACATTTGTTATAATGAATTGAAGCATTTTAGAAATCAAAAAGGTAAATTCATAAAATAAAATAAAAGATGAATCAGTTTAAAATATTGATGTCGACGTCATCAACATTCATCGTAATTGAAATTTCCCAGCATGACCTCTCTCTCGGTTATTATTGAGGTATAACTGCTTTTGAAGTGTGCACATTGTCATTAAGTCATGCTGTAAAGTTTGCCAGTACTTATTCTACAACAGTTTTTCCACTATAAGTAACATACTGAGACAGTTTATTCAGATGCTACACACTTTGTATTTTAGTTTGTTATTATAAATCAGTGACTTTAGATTGAGACCAACTAGGTGGTTATTAAGGATATGCCGAGATAATACGAGCTTACTGCAGGCCTTATTGGGCACTGATAGAGACAAATATCAGCTGCACGTTAATTGCTAACACACCATCATTCAACTACAGTGTTACCCATCTACAGATACACCAGTAAATGTATAACATCTAAACGTGGATACACATGTCATGCCTGGAAAGGCCCCAAACAGAGAGACATTTTGGAAAGGACACCCAAAGGAAGAGAAGATAGTTCACCCGATACTGGGAGGTTTGTATTGCTTTTATTGAGGCAATGGTTTTGACATATTGCATGGTTTTGACATATTGCTCTGGAGTTGTAAACAGCAGTATTTGTGTTGTTATGTTACATGGCTGAGAGAGCGCCCAGCACGAGGCGCCTGTAAGGCAGGAAGCTTAAGCAGCGCAGCACAGCACAGCCGGAGGATCAGTGCAGGATCACAATGGACCAGTGGCCAACCGTGGACACAATTGATGGAATAGCACCTTTGGGACATGACTGTCTGTTTGAGCCTTCCAGATTCATCTTTAGCTCTCACTCTTTCTATAAACATCTTCACCTAACCCTCTCTGAAGGCTGACCTTTCTCATGCCAGCATAGCACCAACTCAGTACTCACTCTCTTTCGAAACTCTTCTGTCTCACAGTGTTCATGCATATCTGTTCTCATGTAGATCCTATCCCTGACATATGCCCAAACATCTCTCCTCCTCAACCCTTCAGCATTTCAAGCAGCTACAGTACAATCACTTCCTGTATATTGTCTTAGTAGTTTTGACTCGTAGTGTATTATTTCGCTTCCATCTCTTTTGAGGCTTGGCCAGTGGAGGCTGGGATGGATGTCTTTGCCATTTCCTTGGGGGTGGGTTTTGCCTCTTTGACCTCCACGGATGCCTTGCTCTTGGCAGGCTTAGGGGCGACCTTCTCTCCGTTGGTGATCGTCTCAACATTTCGGGTCAGAATAACCCTGGGCCACCCTGGGCTTCCAGGTATTTGGGCGGGACTCTTCTGGTCTCCGTTGGTGGTAGCTGCCTCCTCCTTCTCCTCCTTCTTCTCCTTCTCCTCCTGCTTCTGCTCAGCGTCTGCTGCCTTCTCTATCCCCTTCTTTCCCTTCCCTGCCTCTTTCTCTGTCTCACCTTTCTTCTCCTCTTCTTCTGAATCACTCTTCTTCTCTCCATTGGAATCACTCTTCTTCTCCTCTTTCTCTATATCACTCTTTTTCTCCTCTCCCTTTGAATCACTCTTTTTCTCCTCTTTCTCTGAATCCCTCTTCTTCTTCTCTACTTCTGAATCACTCTTCTTCTCCTCTCCTTCTGAATCACTCTTCTTCTCCTCTCCCTTTGAATCACTCTTCTTCTCCTCTTTCTCTATATCACTCTTTTTCTTCTCTCCCTTTGAATCACTCTTCTTCTCCTCTTTCCCTGAATCACTCTTTTTCTTCTCTCCCTTTGAATCACTCTTCTTCTCCTCTCCTTCTGAATCACTCTTCTTCTCCTCTCCCTTTGAATCACTCTTCTTCTCCTCTCCTTCTGAATCACTCTTCTTCTCCTCTCCCTTTGAATCACTCTTCTTCTCCTCTTTCTCTATATCACTCTTTTTCTTCTCTCCCTTTGAATCACTCTTCCTCTCTTCTTTCTCTGAATCACTCTTCTTCTCCTCTCCTTCTGAATCACTCTTCTTCTCCTTCTCTCCTGACTCTTCTTTATCATCCTGCTCCTCATCTTTAGATCCTTTGCTGGTTTCTTCCTCTTCCTCAGCATCTCCATCCTCTTCCTTTACCCCCTCTTCTTCCTGCTTCTCCTCTCCCTCCTGCTGTTCAGTGTTAGTCTTTTGGGCTTTGGAACTGCTCAGTTCTGTTTCCTCAATCTTTGACTCTTCCTCCTCTGCCTCCACCTTATCCCCCTCTACTTCCTCTTCCTCCTCCTCTTCCTCTCCTCCTTCTGCCTCTTCCTCATCACCCTCCTCTTCCTCTCCTGTAGGGGGTGTAGCACTCACTTTAGGCTGCTTGGAGGCAGCCACCTCTTCTTCCCCAGCCTCTTCCTCATCCCCCTCCTCTTCCTCACCCCCCTCTGCCTGAAGCTCCTCCGCTACGGCAGCCAGGTCCTCGTTCAGGTCTGCCTGTTTGTCCTGTTTCTTTGCTTTGGAGGTCATTGGCTGACGGTATGGGAAGGCGGGACTTTGGTATGAATCAGCAAATCCCCTAAAGAAAGTCTCTTCACCCTCCAGAAGATTCCTACACAGACACAAGAAGTGTGAGCATGGCTGTGTGCACGTGTTGCACTCACTACATGGAATATCACATTATTCTGCAGACTGACTCACCTGTAGGCAGCGATCTCAGCATCCAGAGCCATCTTGACATTGAGCAGATCCTGGTATTCCCTGAGGTGGTGAGACATCTCCCTCTTCATTCCCTTCAGCTCGCTGTCCAGCTGATGGATCATCTCCTGGGGAAGAAGGGAGAGGGAAGAAGGGGCTGCGTTAGAGGAGAGCAGGACAAGGTCAGAGTCTCATCACAAACACATCTCATTGGCTAGAGGCTCAGCACAAACACATCTCATTGGCACAGGCACTAGCAATGAGGCTGATGTTTGTTATATGCTGAAATCTCACACTTTGACACCAAATTCAGACTCATCAGTTATAAAGACTGTAAAAGATATTGAGATACTTCTTACTTATTACGTTTATGCTTTTTTAATTTAACGTACTGTGTGTGAATGTTTGTTAATTTGCCAATTTTATACCTATATGCAGTCTGTATTTTGCATGGAGCTTGCATGGAACAGGATCATATGTACAGTATATATTTACCATGACGAATTTACAATGATTATCACTCAATCGAAACTAACCTGGTAGCTGCCGAGGTCGTTGTTATGCCGGTCTTCAATATCATTCAGCTGTCTGTCAAGGGAGTCCTTCGTGCCATGGAGAGCCTCCAGTTCGAAATTCTTCGCCTGGAGCTGCCTGCGATAATCTGTGATTTCATCCCGAACAGATTTGATCGCGTCCTTGTTCTGATCTGCCGCATCCGAAAGCTTGGCATAGCGGCACTGGAACACTTCTTCAGCTTGATGCAGGTTTTGTGAGGAGAAGCCGTCCAGTTGCGCGCGGATCTCCCGGAGCGCGGAGGTGATGTCCGTTTTACTGAACTCCCTCGTATCCACAGGCACCTGCGCCTCCTGGAGCTGAGCAAGGAGTTCGCCGACCTCCTGTTCGTGGTAACTGCGCAGGAAGTCTGCTTCATCCAAGAGAGACTGAACTTTTTTCTCCAGTTCCGATTTAATCAAAACCGAGCCGTCTTTTTCCTTCTTCAGTTCCCGGATTGCGATCTCCGTTTTTTCTCTAAAGCGTGCTTCATCCTCATAGCGATTTTTCAGACGGTGAATGTCTTCCTCGATGTTATCTGCATCAACAATGATCTGAGCTTTCTCTCTGTGCAGCTGCTCTAGCGTGGAACGGAGTTCGCTCAGCTCTTGGTCGAATGCATCACTACATTGTGACTGCGTGGACTTTCTCTGCCGGAGTTCTTGAATTTCATTCTCCAGCAGTTGATTCTGCTCTTCCAGATAACGGACTTTATCGATATAACTGGCGAATCGGTCATTTAGCCCTTGAAGCTGTTCCTTCTCGTTGTTGCGAGCGTGGTCGGCATTGAGCGTGGATGAGTGCTCTAGGCTGCCTGGCGAGGCAAAGACTGCTGCGGACGCGCTCGTGTATGCCCTGCTTGCTGGCACGTTGGTGGTTCTTTTGTAGGACATGGACGTGGAGCTGGGGGCTCTCTGAGACCAGGAGTTCGACCTGAGGCTGGCAGATGGGGAGGCGAGGATGCCCCGTGTCTCGAGCACTCTTCTCCGCGATGAAGCCCCTATGACATCCATTGTGCAGCTCCCGGTGTGCCGGTGTGTCCTGAACTGATGGCAAGTTGAATACTGCGGTAAGATTGTGGAGATGTGGTGGAGTGCTGCTCCGCTGTATTTATAGGCCTGCCGCTGCGTCCCTCCATAAATCAATAGAGTGCAGGGGAGGGGCTCTTTTCAGGATGGAGAGCTGACGAAGACAATCCCAGCTGGCTGACTGTTGGTGGCATGACAACACACTTTTTTGTACTATATTTTCCACAGAAAATGTAGCATGGAGCTGTCCTGAGGCATATAGCTGAATTTCATATTTACTGTATTTCATTTCATATTACATATTTTATGTGTTTTTAAGTGTATTGTACATTGAGTTATAAAGTAGTTTACTGGAAGAGAGCATATGCTAAAGTTATGGCAGCATGAGTCCCTTTTGGGTGAAGTATGAAGTGTTTTGGTGATTGTAGTGCAGTTTTGCACCAAAGGTAAACTGATTTGCTGAGATGTTTGTCTTTAAAGCCCACTGTGTGTAGAGTTAAAAAAAAAAAAAAAAAAAGCCCGACAGGCCATGAATCATGGTTTCTTCCATCTTCAAATACTCCTTCGCTGGACTCAATGACCTCCTGCAGTTTCTGCTTCTTCCTCTTTATTGCCTCTCTCCTATCCTTCATTTCTCTTTTTCCTCCCTCTCTCTCTTTCGTCTTCTCTGTTTCCCTATCTCTCCTCCCTCTCTCTCTCTCTCTAGTCTTTTTGTTTCCCTCTCTCTCTCTCTCTCTCTCTGTCTCTCTCTCCTCCCTCTCTCTCTCTCTCTCTCTCTCTCTCTCTCTCTCTCTCTCTCTCTCTCCTCCCTCCCTGCCTGTAAATTGTGGGCGTAAACACCCCAGTGGATTGGATGCTGCTGACAGTCATAGTGGGTGAAAAGAAAACACCCTGCCCTGCATCACGGTCACGTCACGTCCCAGTCACGTCCTGACTGCAGCTATAAAAGCCCCGATGCTGCAGCTCCAGAGCCACAGACGCTCTCAGCAGCCGTCTGAGTTCATCTCTCCCTGCTCTCCTCTCAGTCTCACTGTCCTGTTCTCCTGTTCTCTCTCTCTCTCTCTCTCTCTCTCTCTTGTGTCTCACTCGTCTGATCTCTTGATTCTGCGATGGCTTCTCTCGGCTACGATCCCTTCTTCCCCGCCAGCCACCGTCGGAGAGTGGTGGCGCGCAGTGGTGGGGGGGCTGGAGGCTACGGGGGCTCGTCTCGCTCCCGCTCCGTCTTCACCTCCTACTCCTCTCCCATGTCCCGCGCCGCTCCGCACTACTCCCTGGCTGTGTCTCCCATGGCGACCGACTTGGAGATGAGCAAGGTGGCGCAGGTGAGCTCCGAGATGATGGCGGTGCGCACGGCGGAGAAGGCGCAGCTGCAGGACCTGAACGACCGCTTCGCTGGCTTCATCGAGCGTGTGCACCATCTAGAGCAGCAGAACCGCGCGCTGGAGTCCGAGCTGCAGGTTCTACGTCAGTGCCACGGGGAACCATCCGGCCTGCGCTCCATCTACGAGCAGGAGGTGCGGCAGCTGCGCGCAGCAGTGGAGGAGGCGTGCGGGGAACGGCAGGCCGCGCAGGAGCGCAGGCATCAGCTGGGAGAGGCGCTGCGTGCACTGCAGGGCCGCTACGAAGAGGAGGTGCTGGCACGCGAGGACTCGGATGGCCGGCTGGCGGAGGCGCGTAAGGGGGCGGACGAGACAGCCCTGGGCCGGGCCGAGGAGGAGAAGCGTCTGGACACGCTGCTGGACGAGCTGGCCTTCCTCAAGCGGCTCCATGAGGGGGAGATCACTGAGCTGCAGGCCCAGCTGCACTACAGCGCGCAGGTCTCCGTGGAGATGAATGTGGTGAAACCGGACCTGTCGGCAGCACTGCGGGACATCCGAGCCCAGTACGAGCGCCTGACTAAGCAGAACATCCAGTCTGCCGAAGAGTGGTACCGCACCAAGGTCGGCACCATGGCCGACACCACGGCTCGGCACTCGGACGACATCCGCCTGGCCCGAGACGAGGCGGGCGAGTTCAGGCGCCTGCTGAAAGCCCGAGACCTGGAGATCCAGGCCTGCCAGAGCCTCAACCAGGCGCTGGAGAGACAGCTGCAGGAGGTGGAGGACAAGCAGAGCGACGAGATCGCCAGCATGCAGGTAGGAACCGCTACACACACATGCATAATAACCTCAGCAGACATGTAAACATGCAGGTAGGAACCACTACACACACATGCATAATAACCTCAGCAGACATGTAAACATGGAGGTTGGAACAATTACAGACTGACAGTGTTGAGACCACTGCAGACAGCCAGTGACTCACATGTAATCATCAATATGCAGCCAGTACAGTTGTGTTTGTGTATGTTTGTGTGTGTATATGAGTGTGTATGTCTGTGTATGTGTGTGAGTGTTTGTATAAGTTTGTATGTGTGTGTGTGTGTGTGTGTGTGTGTGTGTGTGTTTGTGTGTGTGTGTGTGTATGTATATGCGTGTGTGTGTGTGTAGTATGTGATATGAGGGGTAACAGCTGGTCCTGAAAGAGAGCAACTAGATTTGTGTGTGAAGCTTACTGCTCTTAATCTCTCCTTTCTCCTTTCTCATTACTGCCATGTCTCCTTCTCCTTCACCTCTGTTCATCCTCCTCTCCTCTGTCTCTCCACCAGGACTTGATTGGCCAACTTGAGGACGAGCTGAGGACCATAAAGAACGAGATGGCGCGCTACCTGAAAGAATACCAGGACCTCCTGAATGTCAAGATGGCTCTGGAAATTGAGATTGCCGCGTACAGGTCAGTGGTCTCCAACCAACAAAGTCAGTCAGGGCCCAGGGCCTCTGATAGGGAGATAGATACTCTTACAGTGCAGGACAAATGCAAGGTCCCTCATGAGTCTTTTAAAGTGAAACCAGTGAAGAGTGTTCTCTGTGTGGCCTACAGGAAGCTGCTGGAGGGGGAAGAGACGCGTTTCAACGTGGGCGGAATCGGGGGCATGTCCAGCGTCTTCTCACACACCATCTCCTCCACCCCGTCCTTTGGGCGCCCCGTATTCTCTGTGCAGTCCAGCCTGACCTCTGGCGCCCCCTATCTGCTGGGAACGCGCCTCCTCAGCTCCTCCTCCTTTAGCGATGACATGTTGACCTCCTGCACGGCCCAAAGGGCAAGGGCCAGCCCTGCAAAGAAGGAAGAGGAAGAGGAGGAGAAGGGAGAGGAGGAAGAGGAGGAGAAGGGAGAGGAGGAAGAGGAGGGAGGAGAGAAGGAAGGAGAGGAGGAGGGAGAGGAGGAGGGAGAGAAGGAAGGAGAAGAAGGAGAAGGTGATGAAGAAGAGAAGGAGGAAGGAGAGAGTGAGTGAAAAAAATACACACCATACACACCACACACACTATACACACACCACACACACCATACGCACACCACACACACTATTCACACCACACACACCATACACAGATCTGTGAGCAGGATGCTGACACATCAGACTCCATCACTGCCACACAGGTGACCTCATGCTGTGTTCCCATAATATTTATTTCATTGCTATAGTGTGAACTAACAAACACCATCATGTTGAGTCTGATAGTCACAAGTAATGAGGTAAAACTAATTTGTGTGTCTTGTCCCAGCAGAGGAAGCGGAAGCAGGTGAAGAGGAAGAGGATGTAGAGGGAGAAGAGGAGGAACGTGAAGAGGAGGGAGGAGAGGAGAAAGGTGAAGAGGAGGGAGAAGAGGAGGAAGGTGAAGAGGAGAAAGGAGGGGACGGAGAGAGCAAAGAGGAGGAGAAGAAGACTGACTCCAAACCAAAGGAAAAGTAGAAAGAATGTATCCAGACCCCTGGTGCTAAGTGACACACACACAGATCAATCCGTGTGTTTGTGTGACATGTAGACACACACACACAGCATACACACACAACAAACACACCAAATACACACACACCACAGACACCGACACACACAGCTCCAACTCCAAATGTGGTATGACCAACATGGCCGTAAGCAAGACCCCATCCAGGAGCAGTCCTGAGAGTGCATGGGCACAAGGCTGGCTCAGTGTGTGTTTGATTTGTGTAAGCCACGAGTGTGTGACTGGGACTGTTTTTATTTCTGTAAGCAAAGAGTGTATTTTTATTTGTGTAAAGAAGCTAAGCGATCCCCTAACAATGCCGTTAGCTTAAACCTGCCTGTAACCTTGACACAAGTGTGCTTATGACCCTGATGATCCAGATGCCTTAGACGCTCCACAGAGGAACACAATGGTGGACAAATAAACTCTTAATCTGCTGAACCTCACTTTGCTCTGAGTGTCATTTTGAAATGAAGCCTGAATCCTGTGCTTTCACCAGCACACTGGCATCACAGCAGCTGAACCACGACACACAGCACAGCACACTGGCATCACAGTAGCTGAACCACGACACACAGCACAGCACACTGGCATCACAGCAGCTGAACCACGACACACAGCACACTGGCATCACAGCAGCTGAACCACGACACACAGCACACTGGCATCACAGCAGCTGAACCACGACACACAGCACACTGGCATCACAGCAGCTGAACCACGACACACAGCACACTGGCATCACAGCAGCTGAACCACGACACACAGCACACTGGCATCACAGCAGCTGAACCACGACACACAGCACAGCACACTGGCATCACAGCAGCTGAACCACGACACAAAGCACACTGGCATCACAGCACACTGGCATCACAGCACACTGGCATCACAGCAGCTGAATGTGACAGGGCCTCAGTTTAGAGGCTGCTTTGCCTCTGGTCCCCTGCAGAAGAACACAGGGCACTCAGAAGAGACAGCAAGGACATCAAACAGACTCTCAGCACTCAAGGAAACAAGCACAGACTCTCAGCACAGACAGAACGGGCACTCACTTTAGAGAACACAAATACTCACTTTAAAGAATAAAGACTCTCACTTCAAAGAATACGGATATTCATTTTCTAAGAATACATATATTCACTTTAAAGAATACGGATATTCACTTTAAAGAATTCATATATTCACTGATACATGGCACACAGCTCTACGACTGGGAGATGGGGCCACTTTTCTAAAGTGTTACTGGCATACAGCTCTACAACTGGGAGACGGGCCCCTGGTTTTAAAATGTTACTGGCATACAGCTCTATAACTGGTAGACAGGCCCCTGTTCTAAAGTTGAAACCTGCTTGATAATAATGAGTACACTTCAAACAGTAGCAACTACATAGTATCATTAGTGATCCAGCATAGGTTCCTTGTTTTAAGGTCGAGGTTTACTTACCCTATACTAAGACTGATGTAAAAATACCCACTATGACTTCAGGTCATAGGCAATAAAGACACATTCACCCTTCATAGCAGTAAATATCCCTATTTATTGCAGCTCATTAAACATAACTTTTTCAATAAATAGTGGTGTTGTGTCTTTGATGTGCAGACAGACAGTCAGACAGACAGTCGACTCGCCTAAACTTGTTGAAGATGAACGACCACCCATGTCATCATGGCCTTCAGCTTCTTTCATTTCATTCAAAGATGCTGAAACAAACGATCAAGAATGATTCTTTCACGCCACATACATAAGGATTTGTATTTTGATTATCTTAAATGAAGTGTGGTATTTGAACTCAGTCAGAGACTGACAAAGGCTTAAGGCTCTTAAAGACTGTCTCTTTAGATGGGTGTGGAAGGGAACTTTGGATGCACTGATGTCCAAAGAAAACGTGTTTTGTAAACAGTATTTTGAAATAAAAATGTCATAATCATACATAAGCATACATACATAAGTTGATTTTATCTTTTATACATTGTCATTAGAACACTACCAGCCTTTACTTTAGAACAGGAAACATGTTTTGAATGAATAATAGGATATTTACTGTTAAAGTGGCATTATGCAGTAATTGGACTTCAGGGTTAGGATAATCAGTTTTGCCTCAAAACAACGGCTTAAAAAAATTGGGACGCTAAAATGACTTTTAATATGGAGAATCGCCTCCGTGCCATTGCCATACCAGGGTCCATAGGCATATTACTGGGTTATGTAGGTTTGCCTGAAGCCACCCGGTTTCTTCTGTCAGCTGAACTAGTAAGTAGCTCATTTTTCCGTCCTGCTTTGTCTTGTGTTGCACTTGCTTGATAATTGACTGGGTTAGGACAGTTGTTGACTAGTTTGCCATAGTGTCAAAGTAAGCACATTTCAAGATGTTTTGCTAGTTTGAGCCGCTAGCATCTCGGTAGCGATTAGCAATTGTTCCGTTATGCTGCTTTAATAAAGGATGAATGTGCCATTTTAATTATGTCTTTCTTATTTTAGCAAAGTAAGCCTCGATTTGATTTTAGAACAGGGAGCCCGTGCTGGATCAGTAATTATATATTATTGAGGTATTTCTGCTTTTGAAGTGTGCTCATTGTCATCAAGTTTGCAACTAAGAATACTTCTTCTACAACTGTTTTGCCACTAGAAGTAACATATTGATGGAACTGGAAATATTGCTATTCTGTTGTTGTAGGATATTAACTCCTTATTTTCTATCTGCAACTCATTATTGGATGTGTATTCTGTCTGTCTCACTGAGACCTGAACAAATGACATGTGAGCCCCCTCTTCCTGCTAAAATCCTATGTAACTTGGTGTCACCCCCTCCCCCCAAAGGTGAATATACCTCACCCCACTGTCTCCCCCTTCCTCTCACCTAGGGTGGGGTCCTCCCCTGCCCTAATGTACTCTACCTGACTGAATAATATAAATGCCGGCGCATTCTGTTGTCGGGTAGACCTTTCTCTTAGCATCAGCTGAGAAGGGTTCTCCACGCTGAAATAATCTCCAGAAACCTGACTTCGTCCTCCGGTCTCTTCTTCAACTTTAGCGTGCTTATAAGATTCTGTCAATATTCAGATGGTATATGAAGATGCTACACTTTCTATTTTGATTGTTGCTATACATCAGTGACTTTAGATTGAGACCAACTAGGATGTTATTAAGGATATGCCGGGAATCAATGACCTTTTCAATAAGAACTTTGTGAATACAGGTGATAAATCATACTTACCGCAGGTCTTATTGGGCACTGATACAGACATATGTGTTAATTGCTAACACTCGATCCTTCAAATATATTACCCAAATATGTTACCCATCTATAGAAACACCAGTAAATGAATAACAGCCACACGTGGATGCACATGTCATGCCTGGACAGGCCCCACACAGAGAGACCTTTTGGAAAGGAGTCCACACTCAAAGGAAAAGAAGAGAGCTGACACGATGCAGGGAGGTTAGTATTGCTTTTATTGAGGCAATGGTTTTGACATATTGCTTTGGAGTTGTAAACAGCAGTATTTGTGTTGTTATGTTACATGGCTGAGAGAGCGCCCAGCACGAGGCGCCTGTAAGAAAGAAAGCTTTAGCAGCGCAGCAGAGCACAGATGGAGGATCAGTGCTGGATCACAATGGACCAGTGGCCAACCGTGGACACATTTGATGGAGTAGCACCTTTGGGACATGACAGTCAGTTTGTCAGCATTACAAGCAGCTGTGATCACTTGCTGTAGCTTGTCTTAGTAGTTTTGACTCCTAGTGTTACTTATTACTTCTCTTTCGCCTCTGTAGAGGCTGGGACAGTAGAGACTGGGGCAGATGTCTTGACTGCTTTCTTGGGAGTTGGTTTTGCCTCTTTGACCTCCACGGCTGCCTTGCTCTTGGCAGGCTCTGGGGAGACCTCGTCTCCGTTGGTGATGGTCTCTTCGGCTCGGGTCAGAACCACCTCCTCCTTTGGGCTTCCAGCTGTCTGGGTGGGACTCTTCTGTTCTCCGTTGGTGATAGCTGCCTCCTCCTTCTCCTTCTCCTTCTTCTTCTCCTCCTGCTTCTGCTCAGCATATGCTGCCTCCTTTATCCCCTTCTTTCCCTTTTCTGCCTCTTTCTCTGGCTCACCTTTCTTCTCCTCTTTATCTGAATCACTCTTCTTCTCCTCTCCTTCTGAATCACTCTTCTTCCCCTCTCCTTCTGAATCACTCTTCTTCTCCTCTCCTTCTGAATCACTCTTCTTCTCCTCTCCTTCTGAATCACTCTTCTTCTCCTCTTTCTCTGTATCACTCTTCTTCTCCTCTTTCTCTACATCACTCTTCTTCCCCTCTCCTTCTGAATCACTCTTCTTCTCCTCTCCTTCTGAATCACTCTTCTTCTCCTCTTTCTCTGTATCACTCTTCTTCTCCTCTTTCTCTACATCACTCTTCTTCTCCTCTCCTTCTGAATCACTCTTCTTCCCCTCTCCTTCTGAATCACTCTTCTTCCCCTCCCCTTCTGAATCACTCTTCTTCTCCTCTCCCTTTGAATCACTCTTCTTCTGCTCTTTCTCTGTATCACTCTTTTTCTCCTTCTCTATAGCTCTCTTTTTGTCCTCTCCTTCTGAATCACTCTTCTTCTCCTCTCCTTCTGAATCACTCTTCTTCTCCTCTCCTTCTGAATCACTCTTCTTCTGCTCTTTCTCTGTATCACTCTTCTTCTGCTCTTTCTCTGTATCACTCTTTTTCTCCTTCTCTATAGCTCTCTTTTTCTCCTCTCCTTCTGAATCACTCTTCTTCTCCTCTCCTTCTGAATCACTCTTCTTCTCCTCTCCTTCTGAATCACTCTTCTTCTCCTCTCCTTCTGAATCACTCTTCTTCTCCTCTCCTTCTGAATCACTCTTCTTCTGCTCTTTCTCTGTATCACTCTTTTTCTCCTTCTCTATAGCTCTCTTTTTCTCCTCTCCTTCTGAATCACTCTTCTTCTCCTCTCCTTCTGAATCACTCTTCTTCTGCTCTTTCTCTGTATCACTCTTCTTCTGCTCTTTCTCTGTATCACTCTTTTTCTCCTTCTCTATAGCTCTCTTTTTCTCCTCTCCTTCTAAATCACTCTTCTTCTCCTCTCCCATTGCATCTCTCTTCTTCTCCTCTTTCTCTGTATCACTCTTCTTCTTCTCTCCTTCTGAATCACTCTTCTTCTCCTCTCCTTCTGAGTCACTCTTCTTCTCCTCTCCCTCTGAATCACTCTTCTTCTGCTCTTTCTCTATATCACTCTTCTTCTCCTCTTTCTCTATATCACTCTTCTTCTCCTCTCCTTCTAAATCACTCTTCTTCTGCTCTTTCTCTGTATCACTCTTCTTCTCCTCTCCTTCTAAATCACTCTTCTTCTTCTCTTTCTCTATAGCTCTCTTTTTCTCCTCTCCTTCTGAATCACTCTTCTTCTCCTCTTCCTTTGAATCACTCTTCTTCCCCACTTTCTCTATATCACTCTTCTTCTCCTCTCCTTCTAAATCACTCTTCTTCTTCTCTTTTTGTTTAGCTCTCTTTTTCTCCTCTCCTTCTGAATCACTCTTCTTCTCCTCTTCCTCTGAATCACTCTTTTTCTCCTCTTTCTCTATATCACTCTTTTTCTCTTTCTTTCCTGACTCTTGTTCTTTATCATCCTGCTCCTCATCTTTAGATCCTTTGCTGGTTTCTTCCTCTTCCTCAGCATCTGCCTTCTCTTCCGCCACATCTCCTTCCTCTTCCTCTACACCCTCTTCCTCTCCTCCTTCTGCCTCCTCCTCATCACCCTTCTCTTCCTGTCCTGTAGGGGGTGTAGCACTCACTTTAGGCTGCTTGGAGGCAGCCACCTCTTCTTCCTGCTGTTCCTCATCCCCTTCCTCTTCCTCACCCCCCTCTGCCTGAAGCTCCTCTGCTACGGCGGCCAGGTCCTCGTTCAGGTCTGCCTGTTTGTCCTCTTTCTTTGCTTTGGAGGTCATTGGCTGACGGTATGGGAAGGCGGGACTTGGGTACGAATCAACAAATCCACTAAAGCGAGTCTCTTCACCCTCCAGAAGATTCCTGCACAGACACAAGAAGTGAGCATGGCTGTGTGCACGTGTGGCACGCGCTACATGGAATATCATATTATTCTGCAGACTGACTCACCTGTAGGCAGCGATCTCAGCATCCAGGGCCATCTTGACATTGAGCAGATCCTGGTATTCCCTGAGGTGGTGAGACATCTCCCTCTTCATTCCCTTCAGCTCGCTGTCCAGCTGATGGATCATCTCCTGGGGAAGAAGGGAGAGGGAAGAAAGGGCTGAGTTAGAGGAGAGCAGGACAGGGTCAGGGTCTCATCACAAACACATCTCATTGGCTAGAGTCTCGTCACAAACACATCTCATTGGCTAAGACCTGAGTAGAGGCACTAGCAATGAGCCTCTTTGCATGTTCGTTGTTTGCTACAATCTCACACTTAGCCACCAAATTCAATTATTAGTTATAAGGACTGTAAAATATATTGAGATACTTCTTACTAATGAAGTTTATGCTGTTTTAATGTTCTAAACTAACTGTCTGTGAAATGCTATGTACAAAACAAAACGTGAAGGAAAGTTGTAATCTTCTTTGGCACCTAATGATTCATTTACATGCATGTTTCTTAATTTGTCCATTTTAATACTTACATGCAGTATGCATTTTTGCATTGAGCTCGCATGCAACTGGACCGTAATTATATATTTCCCATGACGAATTTACTATATTTATCACTCAACGAAACTTACCTGGTAGCTGCCTAGGTCGTTGTTATGCTGGTCATCAGTGTCATTCAGCTGTCTGTCAAGGGACTCCTTCGTGCCACGGAGAGCCTCCAGTTCAACATTCTTCACCTGCAGCTGCCTGCGATAATCTGCGATCTCATCCCGAACAGATTTGACCGCGTCCTTGTTCTGATCTGCCGCATCCGAAAGTTTGGCATAGCGGCACTGGAACACCTCTTCCGCTTGCTGCAAGTTCTGTGAGGAGAGACCGTCCAGTTGCGCGCGGATTTCCCGGAGCGCGGAGGTGATGTCCGTTTTACTGAACTCCCTCATATCCACAGGCACCTGCGCCTCCTGGAGCTGAGCAAGGAGTTCGCATACCTCATCTTCGTGGTAACTGCGCAGGAAGTCTGCTTCATCCAAGAGAGACTGAACTTTTTTCTCCAGTTCCGATTTAATCAAAACAGAGTCGTCTTTTTCCTTCTTCAGTTCCCGGATTGCAATCTCTGTTTTTTCTCTAAAGCGTGCTTCATCCTCATAGCGATTTTTCAGACGGTGAATATCTTCTTCGATGTTATCTGCATCAACAATGATCTGAGCTTTCTCTCTGTGCAGCTGCTCTAGCGTGGAACGGAGTTCGCTCAGCTCTTCGTCGAATGCATCACTAAGTTTTGACTGCGTGAACTTCCTCTGCCGGAGTTCTTGAATTTCATTCTCCAGCAGTTTATTCTGCTCTTCCAGATAACGGACTTTATCGATATAACTGGCGAATCGGTCATTTAGCCCTTGAAGCTGTTCCTTTTCGTTGTTGCGCGCTTGGTCAGCATTGAGCGCGGATGAGAGCTCTAGGCTGCCTGGCGAGGCAAAGACTGCGGCGGAGGCGCTCGTGTATGCCCTGCTTGCTGGCAAGTTGGTGGTTCTTTTGAAGGACATGGACGTGGAGCTGGGGGCTCTCTGAGACCAGGAGTTCGACCTGAGGCTGGCAGATGGGGAGGCGCGGATGCCCCGTGTCTCGAGCACTCTTCTCCGCGATGAAGCCCCTATGACATCCATTGTGCAGCTCCCGGTGTGCCGGTGTGTCCTGAACTGATGGCAAGTTGAATACTGCGGTAAGATTGTGGAGATGTGGTGGATTGCTGCTCCGCTGTATTTATAGGCCTGTCGCTGCGTCCCTCCATAAATCAATAGAGTGCAGGGGAGGGGCTCTTTTCAGGATGGAGAGCTGATGAAGACAATCCCAGATGGCTGTTTGTGAGTGTCATGACAACACACTTTTTTGTACTATATTTTCCACAGACAATGTAGCATGGAGCCTATTTTGAGGCATGTAGCTGAATTTCATATTTACTGTAATTCATTTTATATTACATATTTGATAGCATATTTTATGTGGTATCATACATTTTTCTTTTCTTTTCAATGCAACACTAAACTGTGTGGAAAATAGAGGATACAGCAACACATAATATATGCATTTTGCAAAGCTTCAAGTCGTCTGTGTTTTTGAGTGTATTGTACATTGAGTGATAAAGTAGTTAAATGGAGGAGCGCATATGCTATAGTTATGGCAGCATGAGTCCCTTTTGGGTGAAGTATGAAGTGTTTTGGTGGTTGTAGTGCATTTTGCACCAAGGGTTAACTGATTTGCTGAGGTGTCTGTCTGTAAAGCCCACTGTGTGAAGAGTTTTGAAAAAATGCTGGACAGGGCATGAATCATGGTTTCTTCCAACTTAAAATACTCCTTCGCTGGACTCAATGACCTCCTGCAGTTTCTGCTTCTTCCTCTTTATTGCCTCTCTCCTATCCTTCATTTCTCTTTCACCTCCCTCTCTCTCTCTCCACACTTCTCTGTTTCCCTCTCTCTCTCTCTATCTGTCTCTCTCTTCTCCCTCCCTGCTCGTAAACTATGGGGGTGAACACCCCAGCCAATGGGATACTGCTGACAGTCAAAGTGGGTGAAAAGAAAACACCCTTCCCTGTCTCAGTCACAGTCACGTCCTGACTGCAGGTATAAAAGCCCCGATGCTGCACCCCCAGAGCCACAGACGCTCTCAGCAGCCGTCTGCGTTCATCTCTCCCTGCTCTCCTCTCAGTCTCACTGTACTCTTCTCCTGTTCTCTCTCTCTTTCTCTCTCTCATCCTCTCAACTCTCGCTCATCTCTCTCCCCTCTCTCTTGTGTCTCACTCGTCTGATCTCTTGATTCTGCGATGGCTTCTCTCGGCTACGATCCCTTCTTCCCCGCCAGCCACCGTCGGAGAGTGGTGGCGCGCAGCGGTGGGGGGGCTGGAGGCTACGGGGGCTCGTCTCGCTCCCGCTCCGTCTTCACCTCCTACTCCTCTCCCATGTCCCGCGCCGCTCCGCACTACTCCCTGGCTCCCATGGCGACCGACTTGGAGATGAGCAAGGTGGCGCAGGTGAGCTCGGAGATGAAGGCGGTGCGCACGGCGGAGAAGGCGCAGCTGCAGGACCTGAACGACCGCTTCGCTGGCTTCATCGAGCGTGTGCACCATCTAGAGCAGCAGAACCGCGCGCTGGAGTCCGAGCTGCAGGTTCTCCGTCAGTGCCACGGGGAACCATCCGGCCTGCGCTCCATCTACGAGCAGGAGGTGCGGCAGCTGCGCGCAGCAGTGGAGGAGGCGTGCGGGGAACGGCAGGCCGCGCAGGAGCGCAGGCATCAGCTGGGAGAGGCGCTGCGTGCACTGCAGGGCCGCTACGAAGAGGAGGTGCTGGCACGCGAGGACTCGGATGGCCGGCTGGCGGAGGCGCGTAAGGGGGCGGACGAGACAGCCCTGGGCCGGGCCGAGGAGGAGAAGCGTCTGGACACGCTGCTGGACGAGCTGGCCTTCCTCAAGCGGCTCCATGAGGGGGAGATCACTGAGCTGCAGGCCCAGCTGCACTACAGCGCGCAGGTCTCCGTGGAGATGAATGTGGTGAAACCGGACCTGTCGGCAGCACTGCGGGACATCCGAGCCCAGTACGAGCGCCTGACTAAGCAGAACATCCAGTCTGCCGAAGAGTGGTACCGCACCAAGGTCGGCACCATGGCCGACACCACGGCTCGGCACTCGGACGACATCCGCCTGGCCCGAGACGAGGCGGGCGAGTTCAGGCGCCTGCTGAAAGCCCGAGACCTGGAGATCCAGGCCTGCCAGAGCCTCAACCAGGCGCTGGAGAGACAGCTGCAGGAGGTGGAGGACAAGCAGAGCGACGAGATCGCCAGCATGCAGGTAGGACCGCTACACACACATGCATAATAACCTCACCAGACATGTAAACATGCAGTTAGGAACCGCTACACACACATGCATAATAACCTCAGCAGACATGTAAACATGCAGTTAGAAACCACTACACACACATACATAATAACCTCAGCACACATGTAAACATGCAGGTAGGAACCGCTACACACACATGCATAATAACCTCAGCAGACATGTAAACATGCAGTTAGGACCGCTACACACACATGCATAATAACCTCAGCGGACATGTAAACATGCAGTTAGGAACCAGTACACACACAGGCATAATAACCTCAGCAGACATGTAAACATGCAGTTAGGAACCAGTACACACACAGGCATAATAACCTCAGCAGACATGTAAACATGCAGGGAGGAACCACTACACACACATGCATAATAACCTCACCAGATATGTAAACATGCAGTTAGGAACCGCTACACACACATGCATAATAACCTCACCAGATATGTAAACATGCAGTTAGGAACCGCTACACACACATGCATAATAACCTCACCAGATATGTAAACATGCAGTTAGGAACCAGTACACACACATGCATAATAACCTCAGGCATGTGCGATGGTGTGTGATATGGGGGGTAACAGCTTGTCCTGAAAGAGAGCAACTAGATTTGTATGTTAAGCTTACTGCTCCTTATCTCTTTTTTCTCAATACAGCCATGTCTCCTTTTCCTTCACCTCTGTTCATCCCCCTCTCCTCTGTCTCCCCACCAGGACTTGATTGGCCAACTAGAGCACGAGCTGAGGACCATAAAGAACGAGATGGCGCGCTACCTGAAAGAATACCAGGACCTCCTGAATGTCTAGATGGCTCTGGAAATTGAGATCACCGCCTACAGGTCAGTGGTCTCCAACCAACAAAGTCAGTCATGTCCCAGTGACTCTGATAGGGAGATAGATACTCTTACAGTGTAGGACAAATGCAAGGTCCCTCATGAGTCTTTTAAACAACCAGTGAAACCCAAGAATCTGCAGATTCTTCCATGTGAATGTTCTAGAAGTCTTTTAAACAACCAGTCAAAATCCAGAAACTCTGTCGATTCTTCCCTGTGAATGTTCTAGAAGTCTTTTAAACAACCAGTAAAAACCCAGAAACTCTGTAGATTCTTCCATGTGAATGTTCTAGAAGTCTTTTAAACAACCAGTAAAAACCCAGAAACTCTGTAGATTCTTCCATGTGAATGTTCTAGAGGTCTTTTAAACAACCAGTGAAATCCCAGAAGCTCTGCAGATTCTTCCGTGTGAATGTTCTAGAAGTCTGCTGTCTCTGAGTGTTCTCTGCGTGGCCTACAGGAAGCTGCTGGAGGGGGAGGAGACGCGTTTCAACGTGGGCGGAGTCGGGGGCATGTCCAGCGTCTTCTCACACACCTTCTCCTCCACCCCGTCCGTTGGGCGCCCCGTCTTCTCTGTGCAGTCCAGCTTGACCTCTGGCGCCCCCTATCTGCTGGGAACGCGCCTCCTCAGCTCCTCCTCCTTCAGCGATGACATGTTGACCTCCTGCACGGCCCAAAAGGCAAGGGCCAGCCCAGCAAAGAAGGAAGAGGAAGAGGAGGAGAAGGGAGAGGAGAAAGAGGAGGGAGGAGAGAAGGAAGGAGAGAAGGAGGGAGAGAAGAAGGAAGAGAAGGAGGGAGAGGAAGGAGAAGGTGATGAAGAAGAGAAAAAGGAGGGAGAAGTGGAAGAAGAGAAGGAGGAAGGAGAGAGTGAGTGAAAAAACAACATACTGTACAGACCACACACTATACACACACCATATACATTATACACACCATACAAACCACACACACTAAACACACCACATGCACCATACACAGAAATGTGAGCGGGATGCTGACACATCAGACTCCATCACTGCCACACAGGTGACCTCATGCTGTGTTTCCATAATATTGATTTCATTGCTATTGTGTGAACTAACAAACACCATCATGTTAAGTCTGATAGTCACAAGTAATGAGGTGACATTTATTTGTGTGTCTTTTCCCAGCAGAGGATGCGGAAGCAGGCGAAGAGGAAGAGGAGGTAAAGGGAGAAGAGGAGGAACGTGAAGATGAGGGAGGAGAGAAGGAGGGAGGAGAGGAGAAAGGAGGGGATGGAAAGATCAAAGAGGAGGAGGAGAAGAAGACTGACTCCAAACCAAAGGAAAATTAGAGAGAATGTATCCAGACCCCAGGTGCTAAGTGACACACACTCAGAGATCAATCCGTGTGTTTGTGTGACATGAAGACACACATACACACAGCATACACACACAATATACACACCACATACACACACACACACACACACACACACACACACACACACACACACACACACACACACACACACACACACACACAGACACACAGACACACACACAGCTCCAACTCCAAATGTGGTATGACCAACATGGCCGTAAGCAAGACCCCATCCAGGAGCAGTCCTGAGAGCGCATGGGCACAAGGCTGACGCAGTGTGTGTTTTATTTGTGTAAGCCACAAGTGTGTAACTGGGACTGTTTTTATTTCTGTAAGCAAAGAGTGTATTTTTATTTGTGTAAAGAAGCTAAGCGATCAAGCCCAAACCTGCCTGTAACCTTGACACAAGTGTGCTTATGACCCTGATGATCCAGATGCCTTAGACGCTCCACAGAGGAACACAATGGTGGACAAATAAACTCTTAATCTACTGAACCCCACTTTGCTCTGAGTTTCATTTTAAAATGCAAAAAACCCTGAATCTTGTGCTTTCACCAGAACACTGGCATCACAACAGCTGAACCGCGACACACAGCACAGCACACTGGCATCACAGTAGCTGAAGCGTGTCACACAGCACAGCACACTGGCATCACAGCAGCTAAATGTGACAGGGCCTCAGTTTAGAGGCTGCTTTGCCTCTGGTCCCCTGCAGAAGAACACAGGGCTCTCAGAAGAGACAGAGAGGAGATCAAACACGCTCTCAGCACCAACAGAACACAGATACTTTTAAGGAATACATACAGTACTGTGCAAAAGTTTTAGGCAGGTGTGAAAAAAATGCTGTAAACTAAGAATGCTTTCAAAAATGGAAGTGTTAACAGTTTATTTTCATCAATTCTTCAAAAATTAACAAAATGCAGTGAAGGAACAGAAGAAAATTCTAAATTAAATCAATATTTGGTGTGACTACCCTTTGCCTTCAAAATAGCATCAATTCTTCCAGATACACTTGCGCACAGTTTTTGAAGGAACTCGGCTGGTAAATTGTTCCAAACATCTTGGAGAACTAACCACAGATCTTCTGTGGATGTAGGCTTCCTAAAATTCTTCTGTCTCTTCATGTAAACCCAGACAGACTCGATGATGTAGAGATCAGGGCTCTGTGGGGGTCATACCATCACTTGCAGGACTTTCTGTTCTTCTTTAAGCTGAAGATAGTTGTTAATGACATTGGCTGTATGTTTGGGGTTATGTTCCTGCTGCAGAATACATTTGGTGCCAATCATACGCCTCCCTGATTGTATTGCATGATGGATTAGTATCTGCCTGTATTTCTCAGCATTGAAGACACCATTCATCCTGACCAAATCTCCAACTCCACTTGCAGAAATGCAGCCCCAAACTGGAAAGGAACCTCTACCATGCTTCACTGTTGCCTGCAGACTCTCATTATTGTACCTCTCTCCAGCCCTTCGGCGAACAAACTGCCTTCTTCTACAGCCAAATATTTCTAATTTTGACTCATCAGTCCAGAGCACCTTCTGCCATGTTTCTGCACCCCAGTTTCTATGTTTTCGTGCTTAGTTCAGTCACTTGGCCTTGTTTCCTTGTCGGGGTAGAGCTTTTTGGCTGCAACTCTTCCATGAAGACCACTTCTGGCCAGACTTCCCCGGACAGTAAATGTCTGTACCTGGGTACCACTGTTTTCTGCCAGTTCTGAGCTGATGCCACTGCTTGAAATCTTCCGATTTCGAAGGTAAATAAGCTTGATGTGTTTTTCATCAGCTGCATTAAGTTTCCTTGGCTGACCAATGCGTCTACGATCCTCTACGTCTTCTTCAAAAGAGCTTGAACTGCACATTTTGAAACCCCTGTCTGCTTTGAAATCTTTGTCTGGGAGAGACCCTGCTGATGCAGTATAACTACGTTGTGTCTTGTTGCTGTGCTCAGTCTTACCATGTAAATGGATCAAAAATAAACATTTATTGTTTACATTTTTCAAAGCATTCTTAGTTCATAGCATTTTTTCACACCTGCCTAAAACTTTTGCACAGTACTGTATATTCACAAATATACACAGATACAGATGCAGTATGTACTCATATTACATCTATAACACTTTTTTTTAAGGATCATGTGTTAGCCATTGACATGCAACTAACATAGGTCTGTATTGGTGCCCAAAACGGTCTGTGTTAAGCATGATTAATCAGTTATTACACATGTATTCACCCATTTCTTATTCTTATTGAATAGTTAATTTATTCCTGGCACAACCGTCTTAACGTACGGATATATAGTAACAATCAAAATAGAAAGTTTATAGCCTCCCAATATACTGAAAGTTTATAGGTGGTAAATAAAGTTACTCTCACCCAGGCTGTTACTGGCACGCAGGTCTACGACTGGGAGATGGGGCCCTGGTTCTAAAGTGTTACTGGCACACAGCTCTATAACTGGTAGACAGGCCCCTGGTTCTGAAGTGTTACTGGCATACAGCTCTACAACTGGGAGATGGGGCCCCTGATTAATGAACGCCTGGAAATGTGTTCTAAACCGCCAGTGTCAGTAGCTGTGCACTGACTCTTAAATTTAACACGTGTTCACGAGCACCTGAATTTTCATACAGAAACGACCCGTCAGCCCCTTAAGGGCTCAGATACACATACGCGTTTTTGTAAAAACGGGACGCGAGCAAATGCATTGATTCCTATGGTACGGCGCGTTTAAAGCGTGCGCCCCTTCTCCACCACGCGTTGCGTCTTTGAAGTTGAACTATTCTCAACTTTCCAGCGCAAGGCAGGGAAGCGCACTATTTCTGTTTTGGCCGCCGCACTTTGCCAAGGCGTTACTGAAGCGTTTCTGCCTGAAAAAAGACGCGTATGTGTATCTGAGCCCTATAAGGGCATGCAACTGAAGAGATGTGTGCACAATCCACAGACTCCAGAGTCACCCAAAAGCAACTTCAGACTGATCAAAACCATGTCAAAGCGGAAAGCTAGCACGGGTCGAGTAAACGCAGACCTAACTTCACCAGTCTAAGTGGACGTGGAAGTGGAAGTACTGCTGCAGAATGTAGATGTGTCCATTCTATCCACGCCATAGGGTTGAATGCTTATTTATTTATTTACTTACATTTGCAGTGTTCGTGTAGTGCTTTTATTTATTTTAACACATCACGATGCCACGTAGAATCATAACTATAAATGTGAAACGTAATTGTCAATGGTACAAATATTCTCATAGTTTTTTATTATTATAATTATTTAAATCCAAGGATGTCTGTAGAATTCACATGATCGCAATCACCAACGATTTTTCACAAATTGTGCCCTTAAACACAATCTAGCCAAATTACCCCTGCTATTTAACATTCTTAAATTCAGTGCGGGTGAGCGCTTATCATGCCTACGGTTACTTTTATACACACTCACTGTGTATTTGATTTGTTTGTGTCAGTCCAGCCCTTGGCGTTTGGCCACAGAGGGAGCTTCCACTAACCAGTGATATGTCGGCTATGTTTTTTTTTTGTTTGTGACATCGCGACCTCCCGGGAGAGTGTCTGTGCTCCCCCAGGGGGGGGGGGCGCGCTGCCCACCTTGAGAACCACTGATATAGACGATTGAGTTTGCAAATATATAATGCAAAATTATTTTTTCTAACAGGCTTTTCAAATTAACAAAATATTGGTGGGGACAATTGTGTCTTTCCCAAACTTTGGTTGTGACTAGTCCCTATGGACCATATGCAAACCTACGCCCTTGCCTAATCACTGACCTGAATATAATTTGTACATAATATATGTACCTGTATATAAAAACCTGTATGTAATCCAAATTTTGTTGTGTGCGAATACAATGATAATAAAGGCTTTTCTATTCTATTCTTTTTCTATATCCAGACTTCTATGCAAATATTGAACCACTGTGCTCTTAAAGATGCTCTTACTTACATGGCATGTCCTAATGAGTACAAATGTGGAGAACATGTTATTATGTATGAATGTATATGTAAATTACATAGTATATATGTATATCACTTATGTAACACCATAACTGACTGATAAGGTCAGTCTATTGCAATGTTTAAATTATCTACCTTAGCTAGCATTGCCTTACATGGCAAAGCATTTATTAATGAGAGAAATACAGATAAGAATTAACAATTCACTTCATTTTAGATAATCAAAACACAAATCCTAACGCGTGTGGATCTGAAAGAGTCATTCTTGATCATTGACTGTCTGTCTGCACATCAAAGCAGTAGACAAAACTGCACTATTTATTTGAAATAGTGATGTTTAATGAGCTGCAAATAACTAGAGATATTTACTGTTCTGAAGGGTGAATGTGTCTTTATTGCCTATGACCTGTAGTCATAGTGGGTATTTTTATATCAGTCTTAGAGGGAAAGTATACCTTGACCTTAGAACAAGGTACCTATGCTAAGTTAAATTAGAATACTCAAACCTTAGCCTGCCACACCCCCACACACAGACGCTGCCAACCCACACACACACACACACACACACACACACACACACACACACACACACACCAGAGCTGCCAATTCACACACATTTGTAGCAAGCAATGGAGAGGTCACTCTCTTCAATCTGACTCGCCATAGGATCACTTTATGAAAATGTGCATCACATCTAGATGGAGGGCAAAGAGTTTACCTATTAATAGCTTTTAAGGGCCTTGTGTGGCCAAAACGTATTGTGTGTGTGTGTGTGTGTGTGTGTCTCCCTGTGGGTCTGACTCAGCAGCTCTGATGCCCCCTGTATTGGCTGTCTGTCTCCCCATCAAATACTCCCTGACACCAAGCAACACACACACACACACACTCACAAACACATGAGTTTGCAGTTTCCATGGCAACAGAGTTCAGGGAGTTTCCTCTGCAGAGAGTCATTCACCTCATGGAACTGTAGCAAACCCAGACCCAATCGTTAGCCTACGCTCCGTGGTCACTTCGCCCGTGGTCGCTGCGCCCGTGGTCGTGGCTCTGTTGGCGCGTCCATCCCTAACACAGACCCTAACCCTGACCCTAACCCTGACCCTAACCCAGACACTAACCCTGACCCTAACCCAGACACTAACCCTGACCCTAAGCTGACCTCCCCAGCCCTCCCTTATGGCGCAGTGCTGGAGCAGGTGACTCGCTCCTCTCTTGTCGTGTCGGACGGGAAACATCGGCTCCATCGGCCACTCCCTCATGCTCCCCTCCAGCCCTGCCCCTAGCCCCAGCTCATCCAGCAGATCCTCCACTGTCAGGCTTTTCTTTTGGTGTCTTTGCCATTAATGAAACACAGGCACACAGACACTGACAGTGCTCTATACTGCCTCTTCAATCACACCCGCTGCAAAAACACACATTCAACAAAATGATTACATTTACAAAACATACAAACATAATTCATTTCAAACACATAAAATAAATATGTGTAAAATAACACCCTGTCGTAAGGTGTAACTTAAATTCACAGCCATGCTTAAACACCCTGAGAGTCACTGAGACTTATAGAAATGAGATGTATTGCTCAGACAGTAAAACAGATTAGATTTATTGTGTTTATATGTCATTGATGTATGTATGTCCAAATATGCTATCCATTTTGATCCACCATTTTTCCAAAGCTTTTCATGGCCAGTGCTACATTCCTCACTTTATTCATTCACTAAAGTTTCTTAATGCAACTTAATGCAACATCTTGTCTTCATCAGCTCTCCATCCTGAAAAGAGCCCCTCCCCTGCACTCTATTGATTTATGGAGGGACTCAGCGGCAGGCCTATAAATACAGCGGAGCAGCAGTCCACCACATCTCCACAATCTCACCGAATCCATCCACTTGCCCTCTGTTCAGGACACATCGGCACACCGAGAGCACGCACACCGGGAGCTGCACAATGGATGTCATCGGGTCTTCATCCCGCAGAAGGGCGCTCGAGACACGGGGCATCCGCGCCTCCCCATCTGCCAGCCTCAGGTCGCACTCCTGGTCTCCGAGAGCCCCCAGCTCCACGTCCATGTCCTACAAAAGAACCAACGTGCCAGCAAGCAGGGCATACACGAGCGCGTCCGCAGCAGTCTTTGCCTCGCCAGGCAGCCTAGAGCTCTCATCCGCGCTCAATGTCGACCACGCGCGCAACAACGAGAAGGAACAGCTTCAAGGGCTAAATGACCGATTCGCCAGTTATATTGATAAAGTCCGTTATCTGGAAGAGCAGAATAAACTGCTGGAGAATGAAATTCAAGAACTCCGGCAGAGAAAGTTCACGCAGTCAGAACTTAGTGATGCATTCGACCAAGAGCTGAGCGAACTCCGTTCCACGCTAGAGCAGCTGCACAGAGAGAAAGCTCAGATGATTGTTGATGCAGATAACATCCAAGAAGATATTCACCGTCTGGAAAATCGCTATGAGGATGAATCACGCTTTAGAGAAAAAACAGAGATTGCAATCCGGGAACTGAAGAAGGAAAAAGACGACTCTGTTCTGATTAAATCGGAACTGGAGAAAAAAGTTCAGTCTCTCTTGGATGAAGCAGACTTCCTGCGCAGTTACCACGAAGATGAGGTCAGCGAACTCCTTGCTCAGCTCCAGGAGGCGCAGGTACCTGTGGATATGAGGGAGTTCAGTAAAACGGACATCACCTCCGCGCTCCGGGAAATCCGCGCGCAACTGGACGGCTTCTCCTCACAGAACCTGCATCAAGCTGAAGAAGTGTTCCAGTGCCGCTATGCTAAACTTTCGGATGCGGCGGATCAGAACAAGGACGCGGTCAAATCGGTTCGGGATGAGATCGCAGATTATCGCCGGCAGCTGCAGGTGAAGAATGTCGAACTGGAGGCTCTCCGTGGCACGAAGGAGTCCCTGGACAGACAGCTGAATGACACTGATGTCCAGCATGACAACGACCTAGGCAGCTACCAGGTTAGTTTCGTTGAGTGATAAATATTGTAAATGTGTCATGGTAAATATATATTAATACGGTCCTGTTGCATGCGAGCTCAATGCAAAAATGCATACTGCATATTAGTATTAAAATGGAACAATTAACAAACATGCATGTAAATGAATCATTAGGTGCCAAAGAAGATTACAACTTTCCTTCAGTTTTTGTCTTGTAGTATTTCACACACAGTTAGTTTAGTAAGAAGTATCTCAATATATTTTACAGAAGTATCTAATATATTTTTACCTTATAACTAATAGGTCTGAATTTGGTGGCTAAGTATGAGATTTCAGCAAATAACAAACATCCAAAGAGGCTCATTGCTAGTGCCTGTACTCAGGTCTTAGCCAATGAGATGTGTTTGTGATGAGACTCTAGCCAATGAGATGTGTTTGTGATGAGACTCTGACCCTGTCCTGCTCTCCTCTAACTCAGCCCTTTCTTCCCTCTCCCTTCTCCCCCAGGAGATGATCCATCAGCTGGACAGCGAGCTGAAGGGAATGAAGAGGGAGATGTCTCACCACCTCAGGGAATACCAGGATCTGCTCAATGTCAAAATGGCTCTGGATGCTGAGATCGCTGCCTACAGGTGAGTCAGTCTGCAGAATAATATGATATTCCATGTAGCGCGTGCCACACGTGCACACAGCCATGCTCACACTTCTTGTGTCTGTGCAGGAATATTCTGGAAGGGGAAGAAACTCGCTTTAGGGGATTTGCTGATTCATACCCAAGTCCTGCCTTCCCATACCGTCAGCCAATGACCTCCAAAGCAAAGAAACAGGACAAACAGGCAGACCTGAACGAGGACCTGGCTGCCGTAGCGGAGGAGCTTCAGGCAGAGGGGGGTGAGGAAGAGGAGGGGGATGAGAAAGAGCAGGAGGCTGTGGAAGAAAAGGTGGCTGCCTCCAAGCAGCCTAAAGTGAGTGCTACACCCCCTACAGGAGAGGAAGAGGAGGGTGATGAAAAGGAGGCAGAAGGAGGAGAGGAAGAGGAAGAGGAGGAGGAAGAAGTAGAGGGGGATAAGGAGGAGGCAGAGGAGGAAGAGTCAGAGATTGAGGAAACAGAACTGAGCAGTTCCAAAGCCCAAAAGACTGACACTGAACAACAGGAGGGAGAGGAGAAGCAGGAAGAAGAGGGGGCAGAGGAAGAGGAAGCAGATGATGAGGAAGAGGAAGGAACCAGCAAAGGATCTAAAGATGAGGAGCAGGATGATAAAGAACAAGATTTAGAAGAAAAAGAGAAAAAAAGTGATTCAGAAGGAGAAGAGAAAAAGAGTGATACAGAGAAAGATGAGAAAAAGAGTGTTTCAGGAGAGGCAAAGAAGAGTGATATAGAGAAAGAGGAGAAGAAGAGTGATACAGAGAAAGATGAGAAAAAGAGTGTTTCAGGAGAGGCAAAGAAGAGTGATGTAGAGAAAGAGGAGAAGAAGAGTGATACAGAGAAAGAGGAGAAGAAGAGTGATTCAAAGAAAGAGAAGAAGAGTGATTCAGAGAAAGAGAAGAAGAAGAGTGATGTAGAGAAAGAGAAGAAGAGTGATTCAAAGGGAGAGGAGAAGAAGAGTGATTCAAAGGGAGAGAAGAAAAAGAGTGATATAGAGAAAGAGGAGAAGAAGAGTGATGTAGAGAAAGAGAAGAAGAGTGATTCAAAGGGAGAGGAGAAGAAGAGTGATTCAGAAGGAGAGGAGAAAAAGATTGATACAGAGAAAGAGGAGAAGAAGAGTGATTCAAAGGGAGAGGAGAAGAAGAGTGATGTAGAGAAAGAGGAGAAGAAGAGTGATACAGAGAAAGAGAAGAAGAGTGATTCAGAGAAAGAGGAGAAGAAGAGTGATTCAAAGGGAGAGGAGAAGAAGAGTGATTCAGAAGGAGAGGAGAAAAAGAGTGATACAGAGAAAGATGAGAAAAAGAGTGTTTCAGGAGAGGCAAAGAAGAGTGATATAGAGAAAGAGGAGAAGAAGAGTGATACAGAGAAAGATGAGAAAAAGAGTGTTTCAGGAGAGGCAAAGAAGAGTGATGTAGAGAAAGAGGAGAAGAAGAGTGATACAGAGAAAGAGGAGAAGAAGAGTGATTCAAAGAAAGAGAAGAAGAAGAGTGATGTAGAGAAAGAGAAGAAGAGTGATTCAAAGGGAGAGGAGAAGAAGAGTGATTCAAAGGGAGAGAAGAAAAAGAGTGATATAGAGAAAGAGGAGAAGAAGAGTGATGTAGAGAAAGAGAAGAAGAGTGATTCAAAGGGAGAGGAGAAGAAGAGTGATTCAGAAGGAGAGGAGAAAAAGATTGATACAGAGAAAGAGGAGAAGAAGAGTGATTCAAAGGGAGAGGAGAAGAAGAGTGATGTAGAGAAAGAGGAGAAGAAGAGTGATACAGAGAAAGAGAAGAAGAGTGATTCAGAGAAAGAGGAGAAGAAGAGTGATTCAAAGGGAGAGGAGAAGAAGAGTGATTCAGAGAAAGAGAAGAAGAAGAGTGATGTAGAGAAAGAGAAGAAGAGTGATTCAAAGGGAGAGGAGAAGAAGAGTGATTCAAAGGGAGAGAAGAAAAAGAGTGATATAGAGAAAGAGGAGAAGAAGAGTGATGTAGAGAAAGAGAAGAAGAGTGATTCAAAGGGAGAGGAGAAGAAGAGTGATTCAGAAGGAGAGGAGAAAAAGATTGATACAGAGAAAGAGGAGAAGAAGAGTGATTCAAAGGGAGAGGAGAAGAAGAGTGATGTAGAGAAAGAGGAGAAGAAGAGTGATACAGAGAAAGAGAAGAAGAGTGATTCAGAGAAAGAGGAGAAGAAGAGTGATTCAAAGGGAGAGGAGAAGAAGAGTGATTCAGAAGGAGAGGAGAAAAAGAGTGATACAGAGAAAGAGGAGAAGAAGAGTGATTCAAAGGGAGAGGAGAAGAAGAGTGATGTAGAGAAAGAGGAGAAGAAGAGTGATACAGAGAAAGAGGAGAAGAAGAGTGAGTCAAAGGGAGAGGAGAAGAAGAGTGATTCAGAAGGAGAGGAGAAGAAGAGTGATGTAGAGAAAGAGGAGAAGAAGAGTGATACAGAGAAAGAGGAGAAGAAGAGTGAGTCAAAGGGAGAGGAGAAGAAGAGTGATTCAGAAGGAGAGGAGAAGAAGAGTGATACAGAGAAAGAGGAGAAGAAGAGTGAGTCAGAGGGAGAGGAGAAGAAGAGTGATTCAGAAGGAGAGGAGAAGAAGAGTGATACAGAGAAAGAGGAGAAGAAAGGTGAGCCAGAGAAAGAGGCAGGGAATGGAAAGAAGGGGATAAAGGAGGCAGCAGATGCTGAGCAGAAGCAGGAGGAGAAGGAGAAGGAGGAGGAAAAGGAGGAGGCAGCTATCACCAACGGAGAACAGAAGAGTCCCACCCAGACAGCTGGAAGCCCAAAGGAGGAGGTGGTTCTGACCCAAACCGTAGAAACAATCACCAACGGAGAGAAGGTCGCCCCCAAGCCTGCCAAGAGCAAGGCAGCCGTTGAGGTCAAAGAGGTTAAACCCACCATCAAGAAAGAAGCCAAGATATCTGCCCCAGGCTCTACTGCCCCAGCCTCTAAAGAGGTGAAAGATAAGTAATAAGTAAAACTACGAGTCAAAACTAGTAAGACAAGCTACAGCAAGTGATTACAGCTGCCTATAATGCTGAGGATGGTTAAGGAGGAGAGATGTTTGGGCATATGTCAGGGATAGGATCTACATGAGAACAGATATGCATGAACACTGTCAGACAGAAGACTTTTGGATGAGAGTGAATACTGAGTTGGTGCTATGCTGGCATGAGAAAGGTCAACCTTTAGAGAGGGTTAGGTTAAGATGTGTATAGAAAGAGAGAGCTAAAGATGAATCTGGAAGGCTCAAACTGACAGTCATGTCCCAAAGGTGCTATTCCATCAATTGTGTCCACGGATGGCCACTGGTCCATTGTGATCCTGCACTGATCCTCCAGCTGTGCTCTGCTGCGCTGCTAAAGCTACCTGCCTTACAGGCGCCTCGTGCTGGGCGCTCTCTCAGCCATGTAACATAACAACACAAATACTGCTGTTTACAACTCCAAAGCAATATGTCAAAACCATTGCCTCAATAAAAGCAATACAAACCTCCCTGCATCGTGTGAGCTCTCTTCTCCCTTTGGGTGTGGACTCCTTTCCAAAAGGTCTCTGTGTGGGGCCTGTCCAGGCATGACATGTACATCCACGTGTGGCTGTTATTCATTCACTGGTGTATCTATAGATGGGTAACACTCACTGTAAACCTGAACAAGTTCAGAGTACTTAAAACTTTTGATGTAACTGATTACATAATAAAATTTAACTTAAAAATTACACATTGGCTATACTGATTTATTTTGTTATGATTTTCATAATTTCTCTGAACTCATATTATTCCAAAATCGTACAGGATTTTGCCTTATCGGATATTTGTGTTTCTCTGGGTATTTCACAAACTAATTATTACGCCCTTACATGTTTTTGAAAGGGTATCTTCCTTACGTTCCAACTTCTTGCGCAAGCTCTTACTGTACAGAGAAATGTCATCGACCGCATTGCCAGTGTTGCCATTGAATTTACATTTACATCTGTGATTTAGCAGAGGCTTTTATCCAAAGCGATTTACAAGGAATTTTGCATTATAGATCAGGAGCAGTTTAGGGGTTCACACTTATACACTTGGTAAGGAGGAGTGGGGAATCGAACTAGCAACCTTCCAACCTCTGGATTACTAAACGACTTCTCTACCTTAAGTCTGCTGTTTCCGTCTCTCATCAAAAGAGACTTTGCAATGGTGTTCTCAACGACGTTGATGACGTCAGATAGTAAACAAATTTGAGTTATCAGGCAATGTTTACTCAAACAAATACATTCCAATACAATTAAAACGTCTTCACTTGCTCAGAAAACTAATACATTTTAAGTTGGGTCAACTAAATACCAGGTTTTGAGTACTGAATACATAATGTTAATGAGTTAGTAGAACTGTGTGGGTTTACAGTGCTGTATTTTAAGGATTGTTTGTTAGCAATTAACGTGCAGCTACTTTATGTCTGTATCAGTGCCCAATAAGGCCTGCGGTAAGCATGATTAATCACCTGTATTCACCAAGTTCTTATTCTTATTGAATAGGTAATTTATTCCTGGCATATCCTTAATAACAACCTAGTTGGTCTCAATCTAAACTCACTGATATATAGTCACAATCAAAATAGAAAGTGTATTGCCTGTTAATGATACTGTCTAAATATGCTACTTATAGTGGTAAAACTGTTGTAGAATAAGAATTCCTACTGGCAAACTTCACATGACAACTTGATGACAATGAGCACACTTCAAAAGCAGTAAAACCTCAATGATGTATCATTACTGATCCAGCACGGGCTCCCTGTTCTAAAATAAAATCGAGGCTTACTTTGCTAAAAATAAGAAAGACATCATTAAAATGGCCAACCATAACTCACACATTCATCCTTAATAAACAGTAAATATCCAATGATTCCTTCAAAACATGTTTCCTGTTCTAAAGTAAAGGCTGGTAGTGTTCTAATGACAATGTAAAACAGATAAAATCAAGTATGTATGATTATTATGATCTTTATTTAAAAATACTGTTTACAAGACATATTCCTTCCACACCCATCCAAAGAGACAGTCTTTAAGAGCCTTAAGTCTTTATCAGTCTCTGACAGATCTCTGTGTTGTGACACCACAAGGTGGTCTTGTTGGTGACATGAACAAAAGTTCAACCATTTTGCAACTTAAAACTGCGTTAAAGATTCATAACAATAAACACACGTGGTCAATATTTACACAAACAAAATCAAGGTCATGTTAATTTTAAGCAAGACAACATTTTAGCAAATTGTTCAATTGTTCAAGGCAATATCAGCTGATAGTAGATAGTGTTTCTACATCATTGTGACATGGAGCTATCAATTACTATCTTTTCCCAAGTCTCTGGTCACCCCCTCTCCTTTTTCTTCTCATTGCAGCCTTGCAGACATTACACAGACGTTATGCAGACGTTATGCAGACGTAACGCAGACGTTATGCAGATGTTAGGCAGATGCCGTGCAATCTTAGTCACTGTCGAGGAGATTAGCCGCGACAGTGGTACAGGAGGTAGAGAAGTTGTTTAGTAATCAGAAGGTTGCTCGTTCGATTCCCTGTCGAAGTGTCCTTGAACAAGACACTGAACCCCTAATTGCTCTTGATGAGCAGTGTGCCATCAGTGTAAATGTAAAATGTGTATACATCCTTGTAAGTCGCTTTGGATAAAAGCGTCTGCTAAATGAATACATATAAATATAAATATACAGCCATCCAGCAGCATATCTGGGCCAGATGGAGACACAGAGAAACCCAGAAACACACAGAGGCCGTTAACTCCATTCTTTAAAACACATGACATCAACCTTCCTGTGAACTACACAGAGAGGCATTTTACTCCACTCTTTAAAAAACACATGACATTAACCTCAAGTCATTTGGCTTCCTGTATAGTACTATAGTACTATAGTACAGTATATACTGTAAAGCACCCTTTAGTCAATTGACCAATGCAATGCATGATGTATAAAAGTCTCTTCAGTCCGGAAAAAACATATCTAGTTACTCACCTATACGTGTATAATTTGTACATAATATATGTACCTGTATACAATAACCTGTATATAATCAAAATTTCGTTGTATGTGAATGCAATGACAATATAGGCTTTTCTATTCTATTCTATTTCTATAAAGTGCATCCAGACTTATATGCAAATACTGAACCACTGTGGATGTTCTTACTTACACGGCATGTCCTAATGAGTCAAAATGTTGAGAACATGAAATTATCTATGAATGTACGTGTAAATCACATAGTGTATATGTATATCAGTTATGTAACATCATAACTGACTGATTAGGTCAGTCTATTGCAATGTTTACATTATCTATCTTAGCTAGCATTGTCTTACATAGCAAAGCGTTTATTAATGAGACAATTAGAGATAGCAATTAACTAGCTAGCTAGAAAGCTAAATATCTTGTCTCTGAAATTAAAAACAACATGTCATGTTGTAATTGTCTTACACAGCCGAAACGCAAATTAAAGAAACATAATGTGGAGAATCTGAAAAATGCAGTTCAAATACCACTCTTCATTTAAGATAATCAAAACACAAATCCTAATGCATGTAGATCTGAAATAGTCATTCTTGATCGTTAGTTTCAGCATCTTTGAATGAAACGAAAGAAGCTGAAGGCCATGATGACCTGGGTGGTCTTTCATCTTCAACAAGTTTAAGCGAGTTGACTGTCTGTCTGTCTGATTGTCTGTCTGCACATCAAAGAAGAAGACAAAACACAATTATTTATTTGAAATAGTGATGTTTAATGAGCTGCAAATAACTACAGATATGTACTGTTATGAAGAGTGAATGCGTCTTTATGACCTGTAGTCATAGTGGGTATTTTTATATCAGTCTTAGTACAGAGAAAGTAAATATTTGAAGTGTACTCATTATTATCAAGCAAGTTTCATTGTTGGTGAATACATGTGTAATAACTTATTAATCAGGCTTAACACAGACCGTTTTGGGCTCTAATACACACCTATATTAGTTGAATGTCAATGGCTAACACACAATCCTTAAAAAAGTGTTATAGATGTAATATAAGTACATACTGTATCTGTATATATCCGAATATCTGTTAATATATGTATTCTTGAATTGAAGTGAATATCCCTATTATTTACAGTGAATATTCATATTATTTTGAAGTGAATATCTGTTCTTTGAAGCGAGTATCTGTGTTCTCTACATCCGTATTCTTTAAAGTGAACATCCGTATTCTTTAAAGTGAATATGTATGTTTTCTTTAAAGTGAATATCCGTATACTTTGAAGTGAATATCCATATTCTTTAAAGTGAGTGTCTTTATTCTTTAAAGTGAGTTTCTGTGTTCTCTAAAGTGAGTGCCCGTTTCTGTCTGTGCTGAGAGTCTGTGCTAGTTTCCTTCGGTGCTGAGAGCGTGTTTGATCTCCTCTCTGTCTCTTCTGAGAGCCCTGTGTTCTTCTGCAGGGGACCAGAGGCAAAGCAGACTCTAAACTGAGGCCCTGTCACATTTAGCTGCTGTGATGCCAGTGTGCTGGTGAAAGCACAGGATTCAGGCTTCATTTCAAAATGACACTCAGAGCAAAGTGAGGTTCAGCAGATTAAGAGTTTATTTGTCCACCATTGTGTTCCTCTGTGGAGCGTCTAAGGCATCTGGATCATCAGGGTCATAAGCACACTTGTGTCAAGGTTACAGGCAGGTTTGGGCTCCAGACTCTTAAGCTAACGGCATTGTTAGGGGATCGCTTAGCTTCTTTACACAAATAAAAATACACTCTTTGCTTACAGAAATAAAAACAGTCCCAGTCACACACTCGTGGCTTACACAAATAAAACACACACTGCGCCAGCCTTGTGCCCATGCGCTCTCAGGACTGCTCCTGGATGGGGTCTTGCTTACGACCATGTTGGTCATACCACATTTGGAGTTGGACATTCTTTCTACTTTTCCTTTGGTTTGGAGTCAGTCTTCTTCTTCTCCTCTTTGCTCTCCCCCTCCTCTCCTCCCTCCGCTTCACCTTTCTCCTCTCCTCCCTCCTCATCTCCTCCCTTCTTCTCTCCTCCCTCCTCTTCTCCCTCTACCTCCTCTTCTTCTTCGCCTGCTTCTGGTTCATCTGCTGGGAAAAGACACACAAAGTAATTCCAGCTCATTACTTGTCCAGTATCATTACATCAGACTTAACATGATGGTGTTTGTTAGTTCACACAATTGTAATTAAATAAATATTATGGAAACACAACATGAGGTCACCTGTGGGGCAGTGATGGAGTGTGATGTGTCAGCATCCCGCTCACAGTTCTGTGTAGGTTGCGTGTGGTGTGTATAGTGTGTGTGGTGTGTGTATAGTGTGTGTGGTGTGTGTGTGTGTGGTGTGTGTATAGTGTGTGTGGTGTGTGTGTGTGTGGTGTGTATAGTGTGTGTGTGGTGTGTATAGTGCGTATGGTGTGTGTGGTGTGTAGTGTGAATGGTGTGTGTATAGTGTGTGTGGTGTGCTTATGGTGTGTGTGATGTGTATAGTGTGTGTGGTGTGTGTATAGTGTGTATAGTGTGTGTGGTGTGTATGGTTGTTTTTTTTCACTCACTCTCTCCTTCCTCCTTCTCTTCTTCCACTTCTCCCTCCTGTTTCTCTTCTTCATCACCTTCTCCTTCCTCTCCTTCCTTCTCTCCCTCCTCCTCTACCTTCTCCTCCTCTTGATCCTCTCCCTTCTCCTCCTCTTCCTCTTCCTTCTTTGCAGGGCTGGCCCTTGCCTTTTGGGCCGTGCAGGAGGTCAACATGTCATCGCTGAAGGAGGAGGAGCTGAGGAGGCGCGTTCCCAGCAGATAGGGGGCGCCAGAGGTCAGGCTGGACTGCACAGAGAAGACGGGGCGCCCAAAGGACGGGGTGGAGGAGATGGTGTGTGAGAAGACGCTGGACATGCCCCCGACTCCGCCCACGTTGAAACGCGTCTCTTCCCCCTCCAGCAGCTTCCTGTAGGCCACACAGAGAACACTCAGAGACAGCAGACTTCTAGAACATTCACATGGAAGAATCTACAGAGTTTCTGGGTTTTCACTGGTTGTTTAAAAGACTTCTAGAACATTCACATGGAATTATCTGCAGAGTTTCTGGGTTTTTACTGGTTGTTTAAAAGACTTCTAGAACATTCACATGGAAGAATCTACAGAGTTTCTGGATTTTGACTGATTGTTTAAAAGACTTCTAGAACATTCACATGGAAGAATCTGCAGAGTTTCTGGGTTTTTACTGGTTGTTTAAAAGACTTCTAGAACATTTACATGGAAGAATCTGTAGAGCTTCTGGGATTTGACTGGTTGTTTAAAAGACTTCTAGAACATTCACATGGAAGAATCTGCAGAGTTTCTGGGATTTGACTGGTTGTTTAAAAGACTTGTAGAACATTCACATGGAAGAATCTACAGAGCTTCTGGATTTTGACTGGTTGTTTAAAAGACTTCTAGAACATTCACATGGAAGAATCTGCAGATTCTGGGGTTTCACTGGTTGTTTAAAAGACTCATGAGGGACCTTGCATTTGTCCTGCACTGTAAGAATATCTATCTCCCTATCAGAGGCACTGGGCCATGACTGACTTTGTTGGTTGGAGACCACTGACCTGTAGGCGGCGATCTCAATTTCAAGAGCCATCTTGACATTCAGCAGGTCCTGGTATTCTTTCAAGTAGTGCGCCATCTCGTTCTTTATGGTCCTCAGCTCGTCCTCTAGTTGGCCAATCAAGTCCTGGGGAGACAGAGGAGAGGGGGATGAACAGAGATGGAGAAGGAGACATGACAGTATTGAGAAAGGAGAGATTAGGAGCAGTAAGCTTCACACGCAAAACTAGTGGCTCTCTTTAAGGACCAGCAGTTTACCCCCCATATCACACACCACACACACCACACACACACACACACACACATATGCACACACACACTTATAGACACACTCACACATATCTACACACACACACACACACATATACACACACATGTTGAGACCACTGTCTGCAGTGGTCTCAACACTGTCAGTCTAAAGTGGTTCTACCTGCATGTTTACATGTGTGCTGAGGTTATTATGTATGTGTGTGTAGTGGTTTCTAACTGCATGTTTACATGTCTGCTGAGGTTATTATGCATGTGTGTGTAGTGGTTCTACCTGCTTGTTTACATGTCTGGTGAGGTTATTATGCATGTGTGTGCATGTGTGTGTAGCGGTTCCTACCTGCATGCTGGCGATCTCGTCGCTCTGCTTGTCCTCCACCTCCTGCAGCTGTCTCTCCAGCGCCTGGTTGAGGCTCTGGCAGGCCTGGATCTCCAGGTCTCGGGCTTTCAGCAGGCGCCTGAACTCGCCCGCCTCGTCTCGGGCCAGGCGGATGTCGTCCGAGTGCCGAGCCGTGGTGTCGGCCATGGTGCCAACCTTGGTGCGGTACCACTCTTCGGCAGACTGGATGTTCTGCTTAGTCAGGCGCTCGTACTGGGCCCGGATGTCCCGCAGTGCTGCCGACAGGTCCGGTTTCACCACATTCATCTCCACGGAGACCTGCGCGCTGTAGTGCAGCTGGGCCTGCAGCTCAGTGATCTCCCCCTCATGGAGCCGCTTGAGGAAGGCCAGCTCGTCCAGGAGGGTGTCCAGACGCTTGTCCTCCTCGGCCTGGCCCAGGGCTGTCTCGTCCGCCCCCTTACGCGCCTCCGCCAGCCGGCCATCCGAGTCCTCGCGTGCCAGCACCTCCTCTTCGTAGCGGCCCTGCAGGGCACGCAGCGCCTCTCCCAGCTGATGCCTGTGCTCCTGCGCGGCCTGCCGTTCCCCGCACGCCTCCTCCACTGCTGCGCGCAGCTGCCGCACCTCCTGCTCGTAGATGGAGTGCAGGCCGGATGGTTCCCCGTGGCACTGACGTAGAACCTGCAGCTCGGACTCCAGCGCGCGGTTCTGCTGCTCAAGATGGTGCACACACTCGATGAAGCCAGCGAAGCGGTCGTTCAGGTCCTGCAGCTGCGCCTTCTCCGCCGTGCGCACCGCCTTCATCTCCGAGCTCACCTGCGCCGCCTTGCTCATCTCCAAGTCGGTCGCCATGGGAGACAGGGAGTAGTGAGGAGCGGCGCGGGACATGGGAGAGGAGTAGGAGCTGAAGACGGAGCGGGAGCGAGACGAGCCCCCGTAGCCTCCAGCCCCCCCACCGCTGCGTGCCACCACTCGCCGGCGGTGGCTGGCGGGGAAGAAGGGATCGTAGCTGAGAGAAGCCATCGCGATCAGACGGGTGAGACACAAGAGAGGATGAGAGAGAGAGAGAGAGAGAACAGGAGAACAGGACAGTGAGACTGAGAGGAGAGCAGGGAGAGATGAACGCAGACGGCTGCTGAGAGCGTCTGTGGCTCTGGGGGTGCAGCATCGGGGCTTTTATACCTGCAGTCAGGACGTGACTGGGACGTGACAGTGACAGGCAGGTTTTTTTTTCACCCACTCTGACCGTCAGCAGCATCCCATTCACTGGGGTATTCACTGCAACAGTGTACGAGCAGGGAGGGAGGAGAGAGAGAGATAGAGAGAGAAAGTGTGGCGAGAGAGGGAGGAGAAAGAGAAATGAAGGAGTGAGAGAGGCAATAAAGAGGAAGAAGCAGAAACTGCAGGAGGTCATTGAGTCCAGTGAAGTATTTTAAGTTGTAAGAAACCATGATTAATGCCCTGTCCAGCATTTTTTCAAAACTCTTCACACAGTGGGCTTTACAGATAGACACCTCAGCAAATCAGTTAACCCTTGGTGCAAAATGCACTACAACCACCAAAACACTTCATACTTCACCCAAAAGGGACTCATGCTGCCATAACTATAGCATATGCGCTCCTCCATTTAACTACTTTATCACTCAATGTACAATACACTCAAAAACACAGACGACTTGAAGCTTTGCAAAATGCATATATTATGTGTTGCTGTATCCTCTATTTTCCACACAGTTTAGTGTTGCATTGAAAAGAAAAGAAAAATGTATGATACCACATAAAATATGCTATCAAATATGTAATATAAAATGAATTACAGTAAATATGAAATTCAGCTACATGCCTCAAAATAGGCTCCATGCTACATTGTCTGTGGAAAATATAGTACAAAAAAGTGTGTTGTCATGACACTCACAAACAGCCATCTGGGATTGTCTTCATCAGCTCTCCATCCTGAAAAGAGCCCCTCCCCTGCACTCTATTGATTTATGGAGGGACGCAGCGGCAGGCCTATAAATACAGCGGAGCAGCACTCCACCACATCTCCACAATCTCACTTGCCATCAGTTCAGGACACACCGGCACACCGAGAGCACGCACACCGGGAGATACACAATGGATGTCATCGGGGCTACATCTCGCAGAAGAGCGCTCGACACACGGGGCATCCGCGCCTCCCCATCTGCCAGCCTCAGGTCGCACTCCTGGTCTCAGAGAGCCCCCAGCTCCACGTCCATGTCCTTCAAAAGAACCACCAACTTGCCAGCAAGCAGGGCATACACGAGCGCCTCCGCCGCAGTCTTTGCCTCTCCAGGCAGCCTAGAGCTCTCATCCGCGCTCAATGCCGACCACGCGCGCAACAACGAGAAGGAACAGCTTCAAGGGCTGAATGACCGATTCGCCAGTTATATCGATAAAGTCCGTTATCTGGAAGAGCAGAATAAACTGCTGGAGAATGAAATCCAAGAACTCCGGCAGAGGAAGTTCACGCAGTCAAAACTTAGTGATGCATTCGACGAAGAGCTGAGCGAACTCCGTTCCACGCTAGAGCAGCTGCACAGAGAGAAAGCTCAGATCATTGTTGATGCAGATAACATCGAAGAAGATATTCACCGTCTGAAAAATCGCTATGAGGATGAAGCACGCTTTAGAGAAAAAACAGAGATTGCAATCCGGGAACTGAAGAAGGAAAAAGACGACTCTGTTTTGATTAAATCGGACCTGGAGAAAAAAGTTCAGTCTCTCTTGGATGAAGCAGACTTCCTGCGCAGTTACCACGAAGATGAGGTATGCGAACTCCTTGCTCAGCTCCAGGAGGCGCAGGTGCCTGTGGATATGAGGGAGTTCAGTAAAACGGACATCACCTCCGCGCTCCGGGAAATCCGCGCGCAACTGGACGGTCTCTCCTCACAGAACTTGCAGCAAGCGGAAGAGGTGTTCCAGTGCCGCTATGCCAAACTTTCGGATGCGGCAGATCAGAACAAGGACGCGGTCAAATCTGTTCGGGATGAGATCGCAGATTATCGCAGGCAGCTGCAGGTGAAGAATGTTGAACTGGAGGCTCTCCGTGGCACGAAGGAGTCCCTTGACAGACAGCTGAATGACACTGATGACCAGCATAACAACGACCTAGGCAGCTACCAGGTTAGTTTCGTTGAGTGATAAATATAGTAAATTCGTCATGGGAAATATATAATTACGGTCCAGTTGCATGCGAGCTCAATGCAAAAATGCATACTGCATGTAAGTATTAAAATGGACAAATTAAGAAACATGCATGTAAATGAATCATTAGGTGCCAAAGAAGATTACAACTTTCCTTCACGTTTTGTTTTGTACATAGCATTTCACAGACAGTTAGTTTAGAACATTAAAACAGCATAAACTTCATTAGTAAGAAGTATCTCAATATATTTTACAGTCCTTATAACTAATAATTGAATTTGGTGGCTAAGTGTGAGATTGTAGCAAACAACGAACATGCAAAGAGGCTCATTGCTAGTGCCTCTACTCAGGTCTTAGCCAATGAGATGTGTTTGTGATGAGACTCTAGCCAATGAGATGTGTTTGTGATGAGACCCTGACCCTGTCCTGCTCTCCTCTAACTCAGCCCTTTCTTCCCTCTCCCTTCTTCCCCAGGAGATGATCCATCAGCTGGACAGCGAGCTGAAGGGAATGAAGAGGGAGATTTCTCACCACCTCAGGGAATACCAGGATCTGCTCAATGTCAAGATGGCTCTGGATGCTGAGATCGCTGCCTACAGGTGAGTCAGTCTGCAGAATAATATAATATTTCATGTAGCACGTGCCACACGTGCACACAGCCATGCTCACACTTTTTGTGTCTGTGCAGGAATCTTCTGGAGGGTGAAGAGACTTTCTTTAGTGGATTTGCTGATTCGTACCCAAGTCCCGCCTTTGCATACCGTCAGCCAATGACCTCCAGAGCAAAGAAAGAGGACAAACAGGCAGACCTGAACGAGGACCTGGCTGCCGTAGCGGAGGAGCTTCAGGCAGAGGGGGGTGAGGAAGAGGAGGGGGATGAGGAAGAGGCTGTGGAAGAAGAGGTGGCTGCCTCCATGCAGCCTACAGTGAGTGCTACACCCCCTACAGGAGAGGAAGAGGAGGGTGATGAGGAGGAAGAAGAGGGGGTAGAGGAAGAGGAAGGAGATGAGGCGGAAGAGAAGGCAGATGCTGAGGAAGAGGAAGAAACCAGCAAAGGATCTAAAGATGAGGAGCAGGATGATAAAGAACAAGAGTCAGGAGAGAAAGATAAAAAGAGTGATTTAGAGGGAGAGGAGAAGAAGAGTGATATAGAGAAAGAGGAGAAGAAGAGTGATTCAAAGGGAGAGGAGAAGAAGAGTGATACAGAGAAAGACAAGAAGAAGAGTGATTCAGAGGGAGAGGAGAAGAAGAGTGATTTAGAGGGAGAGGAGAAGAAGAGTGATACAGAGAAAGACAAGAAGAAGAGTGATTCAGAGGGAGAGGAGAAGAAGAGTGATTTAGAGGGAGAGGAGAAGAAGAGTGATTCGGAAGGAGAGGAGAAGAAGAGTGATTCAGATAAAAAGGAGAAGAAGATTGATACAGAGAAAGAGGAGAAGAAGAGTGATTCAAAGGGAGAGGAAAAGAAGAGTGATACAGAGAAAGAGGAGAAGAAGAGTGATTTAAAGGTAGAGGAAAAGAAGAGTGATACAGAGAAAGAGGAGAAGAAGAGTGATTTAAAGGTAGAGGAAAAGAAGAGTGATACAGAGAAAGAGGAGAAGAAGAGTGATACAGAGAAAGAGGAGAAGAATAGTGATACAGAAGGAGAGGAGAAGAAGAGTGATACAGAGAAAGAGGAGAAGAAGATTGATACAGAGAAAGAGAAGAAGAAGAGTGACATAGAGAGAGAGGAGAAAAAGAGTGATTCAGAAGGACAGGAGAAGAAGAGTGATTCAGAGAAAGACAAGAAGAAGAGTGATTCAGAGGGAGAGGAGAAGAAGAGTGATTCAGAGGGAGAGGAGAAGAAGAGTGATACAGAGAAAGAGAAGAAGAGTGATACAGAGAAAGAGAAGAAGAAGAGTGACATAGAGAGAGAGGAGAAAAAGAGTGATTCAGAAGGACAGGAGAAGAAGAGTGATTCAGAGAAAGACAAGAAGAAGAGTGATTCAGAGGGAGAGGAGAAGAAGAGTGATTCAGAGGGAGAGGAGAAGAAGAGTGATACAGAGAAAGAGGAGAAGAAGAGTGATACAGAGAAAGAGGAGAAGAAAGTTGAGACAGAGAAGGAGGCAGGAAATGGAAAAAAGGGGATAAAGAAGGCAGCAGACACTGAGCAGAAGCAGGAGGAGGAGGAGAAGGAGGTCGCTATCTCCAACGGAGAACAGAAGAGTCCCACCCAGACACCTGGAAGCCCAAAGGAGGAGGTGGTTCTGACCCAAACCGAAGAGACGATCACCAACGGAGAGAAGGTCGCCCCCAAGCCTGCCAAGAGCAAGGCAGCCGTGGAGGTCAAAGAGGCAAAACCCACTCCCGAGAAAGCAGCCAAGACATCTGCCCCAGCCCCTACTGCCCCAGCCTCTACAGAGGCGAAAGAGAAGTAATAAGTAACACTAGGAGTCAAAACTACTAAGACAAGGCACAGCAAGTGATCACAGCTGCTTGTAATGCTGACAAACCGACAGTCGTGTCCCAAAGGTACTACTCCATCAAAAGTGTCCACGGATGGCCACTGGTCCATTGTGATCCAGCACTGATCCTCCAGCTGTGCTCTGCTGCGCTGCTAAAGCTACCTGCCTTACAGGCGCCTCGTGCTGGGCGCTCTCTCAGCCATGTAACATAACAACACAAATACTGCTGTTTACAACTCCAAAGCAATATGTCAAAACCATGCAATATGTCAAAACCATTGCCTCAATAAAAAAAAAAGCAATACAAACCTCCCTGCATCGTGTGAGCTCTATTCTTTTCCTTTGGGTGTGGACTCCTTTCCAAAAGGTCTCTCTGTGTGGGGCCTGTCCAGGCATGACATGTACATCCACGTGTGGCTGTTATTCATTTACTGGTGTTTCTATAGATGGGTAACATATTTGGGTAATATATTTGAAGGATCGAGTGTTAGCAATTAATACATTATGTCTGTATCAGTGCCCAATAAGACCTGCGGTAAGTATGATTTATCACCTGTATTCACAAAGTTCTTATTGAAAAGGTCATTGATTCCCGGCATATCCTTAATAACAACCTAGTTGGTCTCAATCTAAAGTCACTGATGTATAGCAACAATCAAAATAGAAAGTGTATAGCATCTTCATATACCATCTGAATATTGACAGAATCTTATTAAGCACGCTAAAGTTGAAGAAGAGACCGGAGGACGAAGTCAGGTTTCTGGAGTTTATTTCAGCGTGGAGAACCCTTCTCAGCCGATACTAAGAGAAAGGCTTACCCGACAGCAGAATGCGCCGGCATTTATATAATTCAGTCAGGTAGAGTGCAATAGGGCAGGGGAGGACCCCACCCTAGGTGAGAGGGAGGGGGAGACAGTGGGGTGAGGTATATTCACCTATGGGGGGAGGGGGTGACACCAAGTTACATAGGATTTTAGCAGGAAGAGGGGGCTCACATGTCATTTGTTCAGGTCTCAGTGAGACAGACAGAGTACACATCCAATAATGAGTTGCAGATAGAAAATAAGGAGTTAATATCCTACAACAACAGAATAGCAATATTTCCAGTTCCATCAATATGTTACTTCTAGTGGCAAAACAGTTGTAGAATAAGTATTCTTAGTGGCAAACTTGATGACAATGAGCACACTTCAAAAGCAGAAATACCTCAATAATTTATCATTACTGATCCAGCACGGGCTCCCTGTTCTAAAATCAAATCGAGGCTTACTTTGCTGAAATAAGAAAGACATAATTAAAATGGCACATTAATCCTTTATTAAAGCAGCATAACGGAACAATTGCTTATTGCTACAGAGATGCTAGGGGCTAAAACTAGCAAAACCTCTTGAAATGTGCTTACTTTGACACTTTGGCAAACTATATAGTCAACAACTGTCCTAACACTGTCAATTATCAAGCAAGTGCAACACAAGACAAAGCAAGACGGCAAATAAGCTACTTACTAGTTCAGCTGACAGTAGAAACCGGATGGCTTCAGGCAAACCTACATAACCCAGTAACATGCATATGGACCCTGGTATGGCAATGGCACGGAAGCGATTCTCCACATTAAAAGTCATTTTAGCGCCCAAATTTTTTTTAAGCTGTTGTTTTGAGTCAAAACTGATTATCCTAACCCTGAAGTACAATTACTGCATTAATGCCACTTTAACAGTAAATATCCTATTATTCATTCAAAACATGTTTCCTGTTCTAAAGTAAAGGCTGGTAGTGTTCTAATGACAATGTATAAAAGATAAAATCAAGTTATGTATGTATGATTATGCATGATTATGACATTTTTATTTCAAAATAATGTTAACAAAACACTTTTCCTTTGGACATCAGTGCAAGTTCCCTTCCACACCCATCCAAAGAGACAGTCTTTAAGAGCCTTAAGCCTTTGTCAGTCTCTGACTGAGTTCAAATACCACACTTCATTTAAGATAATCAAAATACAAATCCTTATGTATGTGGTGTGAAAGAGTCATTCTTGATCGTTTGTTTCAGCATCTTTGAAGCTGAAGGCCATGATGACATGGGTGGTCGTTCATCTTCAACAGGTTTAGGCGAGTCGACTGTCTGTCTGACTGTCTGTCTGCACATCAAAGAAGAGGACACAACACCACTATTTATTGAAAAAATTATGTTTAATGAGCTTCAAATAAATAGGGATATGTATTGTTATGAAGGGTGAATGTGTCTTTATTGCCTATGACCTGAAGTCAAAGTGGGTATTTTTATATCAGTCTTAGTACAGGGAAAGTAAACCTTGATCTTAGAACAGGGACCCTATGCTGGATCACTAATGATACTTTGTTGTTGCTACTGTTTGAAGTGTACTCATTATTATCAAGCAGGTTTCCACTTTAGAACAGGGGCCTGTCTACCAGTTATAGAGCTGTATGCCAGTAACACTTTAGAACCAGGGGCCCGTCTACCAGTTATAGAGCTGTATGCCAGTAACACTTTAGAACCGTGGCCCCCTCTCCCAGTCGTAGAGCTGCGTGCCATGTATCAGTGAATATCTGTGAATATATGAATTCTTTAAAGTGAATATCCGTATTCTTTAAAGTGAATATATGTATTCTTAGAAAATGAATATCCGTATTCTTTGAAGTGAGAGTCTTTATTCTTTAAAGTGAGTATTTGTGTTCTCTAAAGTGAGTGCCCGTTCTGTCTGTGCTGAGAGTCTGTGCTTGTTTCCTTGAGTGCTGAGAGTCTGTTTAATTCTCCTCTCTGTCTCTTCTGAGAGCCCTGTGTTCTTCTGAAGGGGACCAGAGGCAAAGCAGCCTCTAAACTGAGGCCCTGTCACATTTAGCTGCTGTGATGACAGTGTGCTGTGCTGTGTGTCACATTCAGCTGCTCTGATGCCAGTGTGCTGTGCTGTGTGTAGCCATTCAGCTGCTGTGATGCCAGTGTGCTGTGTTGTGTGTCACATTCAGCTGCTGTGATGCCAGTGTGCTGTGCTGTGTGTCGTGGTTCAGCTGCTGTGATGCCAGTGTGCTGGTGAAAGCACAAGATTCAGGCTTTTTTGCATTTCAAAATGACACTCAGAGCAAAGTGAGGTTCAGCAGATTAAGAGTTTATTTGTCCACCATTGTGTTCCTCTGTGGAGCGTCTAAGGCATCTGGATCATCAGGGTCATAAGCACACTTGTGTCAAGGTTACAGGCAGGTTTAAGCTAACGGCATTGTTAGGGGATCGCTTAGCTTCTTTACACAAATAAAAATACACTCTTTGCTTACAGAAATAAAAACAGTCCCAGTCACACACTCGTGGCTTACACAAATAAAACACACACTGCGCCAGCCTTGTGCCCATGCGCTCTCAGGACTGCTCCTGGATGGGGTCTTGCTTACGGCCATGTTGGTCATACCACATTGGAGTTGGAGCTGTGTGTGTCGGTGTCTGTGGTGTGTGTGTATTTGGTGTGTTTGTTGTGTGTGTATGCTGTGTGTGTGTGTCTACATGTCACACAAACACACGGATTGATCTGTGTGTGTGTCACTTAGCACCAGGGGTCTGGATACATTCTTTCTACTTTTCCTTTGGTTTGGAGTCAGTCTTTTTCTCCTCCTCTTTGCTCTCTCCGTCCCCTCCTTTCTCCTCTTCACCTTCCTCCTCTTCTCCCTCCTCTTCACCTTTCTCCTCTCCTCCCTCCTCCTCTCCTCCCTCCTCTTCACGTTCCTCCTCTTCTCCCTCTACCTCCTCTTCCTCTTCGCCTGCTTCCGCTTCCTCTGCTGGGAAAAGACACACAAATTAGTTTTACCTCATTACTTGTGACTATCAGACTCAACATGATGGTGTTTGTTAGTTCATACAATAATAATGAAATAATGAAAAATGAGGTCACCTGTGTGGCAGTGATGGAGTCTGATGTGTCAGCATCCTCCTCACAGATCTGTGTATGGTGTGTGTGGTGTGAATAGTGTGTGTGGTGTGTGAATAGTGTGTGTGGTGTGTATAGAGTGTGTGGTTCAGGGGCGGATCTAGCCCTATTTTGGGGGGGCTGGAGCCCCCCCAAAAGTTTCATTAGCCCCCCCAAACAAAAATGGTTTAATTTTTTTTATTCTGAGATCGTCAAACTCACACCTATCAACCGATTTTGTGAACGTAATAAGTTTCATTTTTAGAGTTAGAAATAAAATAATCTCGAGTTGCACAGGACTCCTGCCTGTTTGAGACTGTTCTGTGGCAAGCGCACAGCTTTGTTTGGTCGTGCGTGCCTGCGTGCGTGAGTGAGTGAGTGAGACAGAGCGTGCAGACAGACGGTGACAAGACAACGTCAAATAAACAGACTGGGAGCGACTGTCCGACTCAAGCTGGAAAAAGCTGAGAAAGTTGCCATAATCAGCTGCTCGATACAAAGGTATAGCGCATTAAGTTTAAAATGGTAAACTAAACGAAATGGTTAAATCATTGTGGATTTATTATAGATGTCGTGGCTCTTTTGATCATGCCGGTTCATTGATCCTGTGGGTATGCTAGCCTACTCAGTAGCTCAGCCAGATAAAACTAGCTAGTGAATTCCAGCCTACAACGTTAACCGTTGATGCCGCTCCATGTAGTTTGAATTATACTGAGGATTGGAAGGAGAAAGCGCCGGAGAAAAGTACTCGGACTGCCTTTATCACAAGGTACGTTTCATCGTAAATACACACACCTAACAAGGCCCGCCCATTACAGCTGCCCCATCGTAAGTCTGAGCTACAACTGCAACTAATCTGTCTCTTTTCATTAAATGATTATGCTACAGTATAATAAGCACCTCTCAGCAGATGTCTTCAATATGTCTTTGTGCCATATTTAAAATCTAAATTTGTTAATTTCTCACCTAAAACCCACTAGAGGACACTTATTTAAAATAATATTTTCCAAAAAAATCTTCTGGGGGAGCATGCCCCCAGACCCCCCTAGTTCTGTTGGGTTACAGGAAAAAGAATAGGATTCTCTAGGGGCTTAGCCCCCCCAAAAGTCGGAACCTAGATTCGCCCCTGGTGTGTGTGGTGTGTATAATGTGTGTGGTATGTGTATAGTGTGTATGGTATGTATGGTGTGTATAGTGTGTGTGGTGTGCGTATGTGTATAGTGTGAATCGTGTGTGTATGGTGTGTGTGGTGTGAATAGTGTGTGTGGTGTGTGTATAGTGTGTGTGGTGTGTGTATAGTGTGTGTGGTGTGTATGGTGTGTATGGTGTTTTTTTCACTCACTCTCTCCTTCCTCCTTCTCTTCTTCATCACCTTCTCCTTCTTCTCCTTCCTTCTCTCCCTCCTCCTCTCCCTCCTCCTCTCCTTCCTTCTCTCCTCCCTCCTCTTCCTCCTCTCCCTTCTCCTCCTCTTCCTCTTCCTTCTTTGCTGGGGTGGCCCTTGCCTTTTGGGCCGTGCAGGAGGTCAACATGTCATCGCTGAAGGAGGAGGAGCTGAGGAGGCGCGTTCCCAGCAGATAGGGGGCGCCAGAGGTCAGGCTGGACTGCACAGAGAAGACGGGGCGCCCAAAGGACGGGGTGGAGGAGATGGTGTGTGAGAAGACGCTGGACATGCCCCCGATTCCGCCCACGTTGAAACGCGTCTCTTCCCCCTCCAGCAGCTTCCTGTAGGCCACACAGAGAACACTCAGAGACAGCAGACTTCTAGAACATTCACAAGGAAGAATCTGTAGAGCTTCTGGGTTTTTACTGGTTGTTTAAAAGACTTCTAGAACATTCACATGGAAGAATCTACAGAGCTTCTGGATTTTGACTGGTTGTTTAAAAGACTTCTAGAACATTCACATGGAGGAATCTACAGATTCTGGGGTTTCACTGGTTGTTTAAAAGACTAATGAGGGACCTTGCATTTGTCCTGCACTGTAAGAGTATCTATCTCCCTATCAGAGGCACTGGGACATGACTGACTTTGTTGGTTGGAGACCACTGACCTGTACGCGGCAATCTCAATTTCCAGAGCCATCTTGACATTCAGGAGGTCCTGGTATTCTTTCAGGTAGCGCGCCATTTCGTTCTTTATGGTCCTCAGCTCGTCCTCAAGTTGGCCAATCAAGTCCTGGTGGAGAGACAGAGGAGAGGGGGGTGAACAGAGGTGAAGGAGAAGGACACATGGCAGTAATGAGAAAGGAGAAAGGAGAGATTAAGAGCAGTAAGCTTCACACACAAATCTAGTTGCTCTCTTTCAGGACCAGCTGTTACCCCTCATATCACATACTACACACACACACACACAAACACACACACACACACACACACATACAAACTTATACAAACACTCACACACATACACAGACATACACACTCATATACACACACAAACATACACAAACACAACTGTACTGGCTGCATATTGATGATTACATGTGAGTCACTGGCTGTCTGCAGTGGTCTCAACACTGTCAGTCTGTAGTGGTTCCAACCTCCATGTTTACATGTCTGCTGAGGTTATTATGCATGTGTGTGTAGTGGTTCCTAACTGCATGTTTACATGTCTGGTGAGGTTATTATGCATGTGTGTGCAGGGGTTCCTAACTGCATGTTTACATGTCTGGTGAGGTTATTATGCATGTGTGTGCAGGGGTTCCTAACTGCATGTTTACATGTCTGGTGAGGTTATTATGCATGTGTGTGTAGCGGTTCCTACCTGCATGTTTACATGTCTGTTGAGGTTATTATGCATGTGTGTGTAGCGGTTCCTACCTGCATGCTGGCGATCTCGTCGCTCTGCTTGTCCTCCACCTCCTGCAGCTGTCTCTCCAGCGCCTGGTTGAGGCTCTGGCAGGCCTGGATCTCCAGGTCTCGGGCTTTCAGCAGGCGCCTGAACTCGCCCGCCTCGTCTCGGGCCAGGCGGATGTCGTCCGAGTGCCGAGCCGTGGTGTCGGCCATGGTGCCGACCTTGGTGCGGTACCACTCTTCGGCAGACTGGATGTTCTGCTTAGTCAGGCGCTCGTACTGGGCCCGGATGTCCCGCAGTGCTGCTGAGAGGTCCGGTTTCACCACATTCATCTCCACGGAGACCTGCGCGCTGTAGTGCAGCTGGGCCTGCAGCTCAGTGATCTCCCCCTCATGGAGCCGCTTGAGGAAGGCCAGCTCGTCCAGCAGCGTGTCCAGACGCTTCTCCTCCTCGGCCCGGCCCAGGGCTGTCTCGTCCGCCCCCTTACGCGCCTCTGCCAGCCGGCCATCCGAGTCCTCGCGTGCCAGCACCTCCTCTTCGTAGCGGCCCTGCAGGGCACGCAGCGCCTCTCCCAGCTGATGCCTGCGCTCCTGCGCGGCCTGCCGTTCCCCGCACGCCTCCTCCACTGCTGCGCGCAGCTGCCGCACCTCCTGCTCGTAGATGGAGCGCAGGCCGGATGGTTCCCCGTGGCACTGACGTAGAACCTGCAGCTCGGACTCCAGCGCGCGGTTCTGCTGCTCTAGATGGTGCACACGCTCGATGAAGCCAGCGAAGCGGTCGTTCAGGTCCTGCAGCTGCGCCTTCTCCGCCGTGCGCACCGCCTTCATCTCCGAGCTCACCTGCGCCACCTGGCTCATCTCCAAGTCGGTCGCCATGGGAGACACAGCCAGGGAGTAGTGCGGAGCGGCGCGGGACATGGGAGAGGAGTAGGAGCTGAAGACGGAGCGGGAGCGAGACGCGCCCCCGTAGCCTCCAGCCCCCCCACCGCTGCGCGCCACCACTCTCCGACGGTGGCTGGCGGGGAAGAATGGATCGTAGCCGAGAGAAGCCATCGCAGAATCAAGAGATCAGACGAGTGAGACACAAGAGAGAGGGGAGAGAGAGAGAGAGAGAACAGGACAGTGAGACTGAGAGGAGAGCAGGGAGAGATGAACGCAGACAGCTGCTGAGAGCGTCTGTGGCTCTGGGGGTGCAGCATGGGGGCTTTTATAGCTGCAGTCAGGATGTGACTGTGACGTGACGTGACCATGATGCAGGGCAGGGTGTTTTCTTTTCACCCACTCTGACCGTCAGCAGTATCCCATTAGCTGGGGTGTTCACCCCCATAGTTTACGAGCAGGGAGGGAGGAGAGAGAGAGAGATAGAGAGAGAGGGAAACAGAGAAGTGTGGAGAGAGAGAGAGAGGGAGGAAAAAGAGAAATGAAGGAGAGGAGAGAGGCAATAAAGAGGAAGAAGCAGAAACTGCAGGAGGTCATTGAGTCCAGCGAAGTATTTTAAGTTGTAAGAAACCATGATTAATGCCCTGTCCAGCATTTTTTAAAAACTCTTCACACAGTGGGCTTGACAGACACACACCTCAGCAAATCAGTTAACCCTTGGTGCAAAATGCACTACAACCACCAAAACACTTCACCCAAAAGGGACTCATGCTGCCATAACTATAGCATATGCGCTCCTCCATTTACAGTTACTACTTTATCACCCAATGTACAATACACTCAAAAACACAGACAACTTGAAGCTTTGCAAAATGCATATATTATGTGTTGCTGTATCCTCTATTTTCCACACAGTTTAGTGTAGCATTGGAAACACATGGAAAATGTATGATACCTCTAACACATAAAATATGCAATAAAATATGTAATATAAAATGAATTACAGTAAATATGAAATTCAGCAATATGCCTCAGGACAGCTCCATGCTACATTTTCTGTGGTATTCTATAGTACAAAAAAAGTGTGTTGTCATGACACTAACAAACAGCCAGCTGGGATTGTCTTCATCAGCTCTCCATCCTGAAAAGAGCCCCTCCCCTGCACTCTATTGATTTATGGAGGGACGCAGCGACAGGCCTATAAATACAGCGGAGCAGCAGTCCACCACATCTCCACAATCTTACCGCAGTATTCAACTTGCCATCAGTTCAGGACACACCGGCACACCGGGAGCTGCACAATGGATGTCATAGGGGCTTCATCGCGGAGAAGAGTGCTCGAGACACGGGGCATCCGCGCCTCCCCATCTGCCAGCCTCAGGTCGAACTCCTGGTCTCAGAGAGCCCCCAGCTCCACGTCCACGTCCTACAAAAGAACCGCCAACGTGCCAGCAAGCAGGGCATACACGAGCGCGTCCGCCGCAGTCTTTGCCTCGCCAGGCAGCCTAGAGCTCTCATCTGTGCTCAATGCCGACCACGAACGCAACAACGAGAAGGAACAGCTTCAAGGGCTGAATGACCGATTCGCCAGTTATATCGATAAAGTCCGTTATCTGGAAGAGCAGAATCAACTGCTGGAGACTGAAATTCAAGAACTCCGGCAGAGGAAGTTCACGCAGTCAAAACTTAGTGATGCATTCGACGAAGAGCTGAGCGAACTCCGTTCCACGCTAGAGCAGCTGCACAGAGAGAAAGCTCAGATCATTGTTGATGCAGATAACATCGAGGAAGATATTCACCGTCTGAAAAATCGCTATGAGGATGAAGCACGCTTTAGAGAAAAAACAGATATTGCAATCCGGGAACTGAAGAAGGAAAAAGAAGACTCTGTTCTGATTAAATCGGACCTGGAGAAAAAAGTTCAGTCTCTCTTGGATGAAGCAGACTTCCTGCGCAGTGACCACGAAGAGGAGGTCAGCGAACTCCTTGCACAGCTCCAGGAGGCGCAGGTGCCTGTGGATTTGAAGGAGTTCAGTAAAACGGACATCACCTCCGCGCTCCGGGAAATCCGCGCGCAACTGGACGGCTTCTCCTCACAGAACCTGCATCAAGCTGAAGAAGTGTTCCAGTGCCGCTATGCTAAACTTTCGGATGCGGCAGATCAGAACAAGGACGCGGTCAAATCTGTTCGGGATGAGATCGCAGATTATCGCAGGCAGCTGCAGGTGAAGAATGTCGAACTGGAGGCTCTCCGAGGCACGAAGGAGTCCCTGGACAGACAGCTGAATGACACTGATGACCAGCATAACAACGACCTAGGCAGCTACAAGGTTAGTTTCGTTGAGTGGTAAATATTGTAAATTCGTCATGGTAAATATATAAATACGGTCCTGTTGTATGCGAGCTCAATGCAAAAATGCATACTGCATATAAGTGTTAAAATGGCCAAATTAACAAACATGCATGTAAATGAATCATTAGGTGCCAAAGAAGATTACAACTTTCCTTCACTTTTTGTTTTGTATAGACCATTTCACACACAGTTAGTTCAGAACACTAAAACAGCATAAACTTCATTAGTAAGAAGTATCTCAATATATTTTACAGTCCTTATAACTAATAGGTCTGAATTTGGTGGCTAAGTGTGAGATTTCAGCAAACAACAAATATCCAAAGAGGCTCATTGCTAGTGCCTGAAATCAGGTCTTAGCCAGTGAGATGTGTTTGTGATGAGACTCTAGCCAATGAGATGTGAGGCTCTCCTCTAACGCAGCCCCTTCTTCCCTCTCCCTTCTTGCCCAGGAGATGATCCATCAGCTGGACAGCGAGCTGAAGGGAATGAAGAGGGAGATGTCTCACCACCTCAGGGAATACCAGGATCTGCTCAATGTCAAGATGGCCCTGGATGCTGAGATCGCTGCCTACAGGTGAGTTAGTGTGCAGAATAATATGATATTCCATGTAGCACGTGCTCACGTGCACACAGCCATGCTCACACTTCTTGTGTCTGTGCAGGAAACTTCTGGAGGGGGAAGAGACTCGCTTTAGTGGATTTGCTGATTCATACCAAAGTCCTGCCTTCCCATACCGTCAGCCAATGACCTCCAGAGCAAAGAAAGAGGACAAACAGGCAGACCTGAACGAGGACCTGGCCGCTGTAGCGGAGGAGCTTCAGGCAGAGGGGGGTGAGGAAGAGGAGGGGGATGAGGAAGAGCAGGAGGCTGTGGAAGAAGAGGTGGCTGCCTCCAAGCAGCCTAAAGTGAGTGCTACACCCCCTAAAGGAGAGGAAGAGAAGGGTGATGGGGAAGAGGCAGAAGGAGGAGAGGAAAAGGGGGAAGAAGAAGAGGAAGGAGATGAGGCGGAAGAGAAGCCAGATGCTGAGGAAGAGGAAGAAACCAGCAAAGGATCTAAAGATGAGGAGCAGGATGATAAGGGTGATTTAGAGGGAGAGGAGAAGAAGAGTGATACAGAGAAAGAGGAGAAGAAGAGTGATTCAGAAGGAGAGGAGAAGAAGAGTGATTCAGAAGGAGAGGAGAAGAAGAGTGATAAAGAAGGAGAGGAGAAGAAGAGTGATTCAGAGGGAGAAGAGATGAAGAGTGATATAGAGAAAGAGGAGAAGAAGAGTGATTCAAAGGGAGAGGAGAAAAAGTGTCATTCAGAAGGAGAGGAAAAGAAAAGTGATTCAGAGAAAGATGAGAAGAAGAGTGATACAGAGAAAGATGAGAAAAATAGTGATACAGAAAAAGAGGAGAAGAAGAGTGATACAGAGAAAGAGGAGAAGAAGAGTGATATAGAGAAAGAGGAGAAGAAGAGTGATTCAGAGGGAGAGGAGACGAAGAGTGATAGAGAGAAAGAGGAGAAGAAGAGTGATTCAGAGAAAGAGGAGAAGAAGAGTGATATAGAGAAAGAGGAGAAGAAGAGTGATTCAGAGAAAGACAAGAAGAAGAGTGATATAGAGAAAGAGGAGAAGAAGAGTGATATAGAGAAAGAGGATAAGAAGAGTGATTCAGAAGGCGAGGAGAAGAAGAGTGATTCAGAGAAAGACAAGAAGAAGAGTGATATAGAGAAAGAGGAGAAGAAGAGTGATACAGAGAAAGAGGAGAAGAAGAGTGATACAGAGAAAGACAAGAAGAAGAGTGATTCAGGAGAGGTGAAGAAGAGTGATGTAGAGAAAGAGGATAAGAAGAGTGATTCAGAAGGAGAGGAGAAGAAGAGTGATTCAGAGAAAGACAAGAAGAAGAGTGATTCAGGAGAGGTGAAGAAGAGTGATTCAGAGAAAGAGAAGAAGATTGATTCAGAGAAAGAGAAGAAGAGTGATTCAGAAGGAGAGGAGAAGAAGAGTGATTCAGAGAAAGAGAAGAAGAGTGATTCAGAAGGAGAGTTGAAGAAGGGTGATACAGAGAAAGAGGAGAAGAAAGTTGAGACAGAGAAAGAGGCAGGGAAGGGGGAGAAGGAGATAAAGAAGGCAGCAGACACTGAGCAGAAGCAGGAGGAGGAGGAGAAGGAGGAGGCAGCTATCACCAACGGAGAACACAAGAGTCCCACCAAGACAGCTGGAAGTCCAAAGGAGGAGGTGGTTCTGACCCAAACCGTAGAGACCATCATCAAAGGAGAGAAGGTCGCTTCTAAGCCTGCCAAGAGCAAGGCAGCCGTGGAGGTCAAAGAGGCTAAACCCACTCCCGAGAAAACAGTCAAGACATCTGCCCCAGCCTCTACAGAAGCGAAAAAGTAACACTAGGAGTCAAAACTACTAAGACAAGCTACAGCAAGTGATCACAGCTGCTTGTAATGCTGACAAACCGACAGTCGTGTCCCAAAGGTGCTACTCCATCAAATGTGTCCACGGTTGGCCACTGGTCCATTGTGATCCAGCACTGATCCTCCAGCTGTGCTCTGCTGCGCTGCTAAAGCTTTCTTTCTTACAGGTGCCTCGTGCTGGGCGCTCTCTCAGCCATGTAACATAACAACACAAATACTGCTGTTTACAACTCCAGAGCAATATGTCAGAACCATTGCCTCAATAAAAGCAATACAAACCTCCCTGCATCATGTGAGCTCTCTTCTCTTCCTTTGGGTGTGGACTCCTTTCCAAAAAGTCTCTCTGTGTGGGGCCTGTCCAGGCATGACATGTACATCCACATGTGGCTGTTATTCATTTACTGGTGTATCTATAGATGGGTAACATATTTGGGTAATATATTTGAAGGATCGAGTGTTAGCAATTAATACATATGTCTGTATCAGTGCCCAATAAGACCTGCGGTAAGTATGATTTATCACCTGTATTCACAAAGTTCTTATTGAAAAGGTCATTGATTCCCGGCATATCCTTAGTAACAACCTAGTTGGTCTCAATCTAAAGTCACTGATGTATAGCAACAATCAAAATAGAAAGTGTATAGCATCTTCATATACCATCTGAATATTGACAGAATCTTATAAGCACGCTAAAGTTGAAGAAGAGACCGGAGGACGAAGTCAGGTTTCTGGAGATTATTTCAGCGTGGAGAACCCTTCTCAGCTGATGCTAAGAGAAAGGTCTACCCGACAACAGAATGCGCTGGCATTTATATAATTCAGTCAGGTAGAGTACAATAGGGCAGGGGAGGACCCCACCCTAGGTGAGAGGGAGGGGGAGACAGTGGGGTGAGGTATATTCACCTATGGGGGGAGGGGGTGACACCAAGTTACATAGGATTTTAGCAGGAAGAGGGGGCTCACATGTCATTTGTTCAGGTCTCAGTGAGACAGACAGAGTACACATCCAATAATGAGTTGCAGATAGAAAATAAGGAGTTAATATCCTACAACAACAGAATAGCAATATTTCCAGTTCCATCAATATGTTACTTCTAGTGGCAAAACAGTTGTAGAATAAGTATTCTTAGTGGCAAACTTGATGACAATGAGCACACTTCAATAGCAGAAACACCTCAATAATATATCATTACTGATCCAGCACGGGATCCCTGTTCTAAAATCAAATCGAGGCTTACTTTGCTAAAATAAGAAAGACATAATTAAAATGGCACATTAATCCTTTATTAAAGCAGCATAACGGAACAATTGCTTATCGCTACCGAGAGGGGCTAAAACTAGCAAAACCTCTTGAAATGTGCTTACTTTGACACTATGGAAACAATATAGTCAACAACTGTCCTAACACAGTCAATTATCAAGCAAGTGCAACACAAGACAAAGCAAGACGGCAAATAAGCTACTTACTAGTTCAGCTGACAGTAGAAAGCTACATAACCCAGTAGGTTAATATGCCTATGGACCCTGGTATTGCAATGGCACGGAAGCGATTCTCCATATTAAAAGTCATTTTAGCGCCACAATTTTTTTTAAAGCTGTTGTTTTGAGGCAAAATTGATTCTCCTAACCCTGAAGTACAATTACTGCATAATGCCACTTTAACAGTAAATATCCTATTATTCATTCAAAACATGTTTCGTGTTCTAATGAGCTTAAGAAGGTTGCCACATGGCTCAATATAAACAGACTCTCACTGAATGTCCAAAAAACCAAGTTTATGCTCTTCCATTTCAGACAGAAAGATATCTCAAATATAACCCTCGACCTAAAGATCAATGGTGAACCCTTGGAACAGGTAGAAAGTTTCAATGTTCTGGGATTAACTCTGCACGAGACACTAAACTGGAAACATCACACCGACAAAACTGCTAACAAAATTTCTCGTACACTCGGCCTAATGAACCGTATGAAAAATGTTTTACCAGGTTCCACTTTAATAACTATGTACAATGCTCTAATAGTTCCGCATCTACATTTCGGTGTACTATTATGGGGTCTCAATCCGGCACGTCTGGTACATCTACAGAAACGAGCTATGAGGATCATCACCAAAAGCAAATATAATGAGCATATGAGCCAATTTTCATACGGTTAAATCAATTAAAATTAGATGATATCTACATAATACAGTGCCTGAAATTCTACCACAAGTTCTTAAACAATAACCTCCCTGCTTATTTCCTGAACATGACACAACACTCAAAATGCATCCTGTCATAACTATAACACAAGGCACCATCTTAGACTTTACACCCCTTTTTGCAGGACTGCTGCCTACAAACATTGTATCAGACATCATATTCCATATTTACTGACACACTTAGACACATGCATGACAGACAAACTCACTACACATAGCCTTGAAGGATTAACCCGGTATTCAAAAGCCCACCTCATTTCCAAATATTCTGCCAGCTGTACAACAGAACATTGCTATGTTTGCAACTAAGCTATTTTTACTTGTAATATCATTAATTTATTTTAATTTATTTGAATAGCAATTAACTACTCTGGGTGGATCCTATGATAGCGGCACAATATGTAGCCTTATAGGATTCTCCCGACAGCATCATATACTTTTCTATACACTGTTCTAAATTCTTTGTTTATTTTATGTATCTAATTTATTGTATGTTATTCCATCCATAAAATTGTACTTATATTGTTGCTGTCAAATAAACAGTTCTGAGTTCTGAGTTCTGAGTTCTAAAGTAAAGGCTGGAAGTGTTCTAATAACAATGTATAAAAGATAAAATCAAGTTATGTATGTATGATTATGTATGATTATGACATTTTTATTTCAAAATACTGTTTACATTTTTCCTTTGGACATCAGTGCATCCAAAGTTCCCTTCCACACCCATCCAAAGAGACAGTCTTTAAGAGCCTTAAGCCTTTGTCAGTCTTCAAATACCACACTTCATTTAAGATAATCAAAATACAAATCCTTATGTATGTGGTGTGAAAGAGTCATTCTTGATCGTTTGTTTCAGCATCTTTGAATTAAATGAAAGAAGCTGAAGGCCATGATGACATGGGTGGTCGTTCATCTTCAACAAGTTTAGGCGAGTCGACTGTCTGTCTGCCTGTCTGTCTGCACATCAAAGAAGAGTACACAACACCACTATTTATTGAAAAAGTGATGTTTAATGAGCTGTAAATAAATATGGATATTTACTGTTATGAAGGGTGAATGTGTCTTTATTGCCTATGACCTGAAGTCATAGTGAGTATTTTTGTATCAGTCTTAGTACAGGGAACGTAAACCTTGATCTTAGAACAGGGAAACTATGCTGGATCACTAATGATACTATGTAGTTGCTACTGTTTGAAGTGTACTCATTATTATCAAGCAGGTTTCCACTTTAGAACAGGGGCCTGTCTACCAGTTATAGAGCTGTATGCCAGTAACACTTTAGAACCGTGGACACATCTACCAGTCGTAGAGCTGTGTGCCATGTATCAGTGAATATCTGTGAATATATGAATTCTTTAAAGTGAACATCCGTATTCTTTAAAGTGAATATATGTATTCTTAGAAAATGAATAACCGTATTCTTTGAAGTGAGAGTCTTTATTCTTTAAAGTGAGTATTTGTGTCCTCTAAAGTGAGTGCCCGTTCTGTCTGTGCTGAGAGTCTGTGCTTGTTTCCTTGAGTGCTGAGAGTCTGTTTGATCTCCTCTCTGTCTCTTCTGAGAGCCCTGTGTTCTTCTGCAGGGGACCAGAGGTAAAGCAGCCTCTAAACTGAGGCCCTGTCACATTTAGCTGCTGTGATGCCAGTGTGCTGTGCGGTGTGGCACGCTTCAGCTACTGTGATGCCACTGTGCTGTGCTGTGTGTCGTGGTTCAGCTGCTGTGATGCCAGTGTGCTGGTGAAAGCACAGGATTCAGGATTCATTTCAAAATGACACTCAGAGCAAAGTGAGGTTCAGCAGATTAAGAGTTTATTTGTCCACCATTGTGTTCCTCTGTGGAGCGTCTAAGGCATCTGGATCATCAGGGTGATAAGCACACTTGTGTCAAGGTTACAGGCAGGTTTAAGCTAACGGCATTGTTAGGGGATCGCTTAGCTTCTTTACACAAATAAAAATACACTCTTTGCTTACAGAAATAAAAACAGTCCCAGTCACACACTCGTGGCTTACACAAATCAAACACACACTGCGCAAGCCTTGTGCCCATGCGCTCTCAGGACTGCTCCTGGATGGGGTCTTTTATTACGGCCATGTTGGTCATACCAAATTTGGAGTTGGAGCTGTGTGTGTGTGTGTCGGTGTCTGTGGTGTGTGTGTATTTGGTGTGTTTGTTGTGTGTGTATGCTGTGTGTGTGTGTCTACATGTCACACAAACACACGGATTGATCTGTGTGTGTGTCACTTAGCACCTGGGGTCTGGATACATTCTTTCTACTTTTCCTTTGGTTTGGAGTCAGTCTTCTTCTCCTCCTCTTTGCTCTCTCCGTCCCCTCCTTTCTCCTCTTCACCTTCCTCCTCTTCTCCCTCCTCTTCACCTTTCTCCTCTCCTCCCTCCTCCTCTCCTCCCTCCTCTTCACGTTCCTCCTCTTCTCCCTCTACCTCCTCTTCCTCTTCACCTGCTTCCGCTTCCTCTGCTGGGAAAAGACACACAAATTAGTTTTACCTCATTACTTGTGACTATCAGACTTAACATGATGGTGTTTGTTAGTTCACACAATAGTAATGAAATAAATATTATGGAAACACAGCATGAGGTCACCTGTGGGGCAGTGATGGAGTCTGATGTGTCAGCATCCCACATACAGATCTGTGTATGGTGTGTGTGGTGTGTATAGAGTGTGTGGTGTGTGTGGTGTGTATAATGTGTGAGGTATGTGTATAGTGTGTATGGTATGTATGGTGTGTATAGTGTGTGTGGTGTGCATATGGTGTGTATAGTGTGAATCGTGTGTGCGTATGGTGTGTGTGGTGTGAATAGTGTGTGTGGTGTGTGTATAGTGTGTGTGGTGTGTGTATAGTGTGTGTGGTGTGTATGGTGTGTATGGTGTTTTTTTTTCACTCACTCTCTCCTTCCTCCTTCTCTTCTTCATCACCTTCTCCTTCTTCTCCTTCCTTCTCTCCCTCCTCCTCTCCCTCCTCCTCTCCTTCCTTCTCTCCTCCCTCCTCTTCCTCCTCTCCCTTCTCCTCCTCTTCCTCCTCTTCCTCTTCCTTCTTTGCAGGGCTGGCCCTTGCCTTTTGGGCCGTGCAGGAGGTCAACATGTCATCGCTAAAGGAGGAGGAGCTGAGGAGGCGCGTTCCCAGCAGATAGGGGGCGCCAGAGGTCAGGCTGGACTGCACAGAGAAGACGGGGCGCCCAAAGGACGGGGTGGAGGAGATGGTGTGTGAGAAGACGCTGGACATGCCCCCGATTCCGCCCACGTTGAAACGTGTCTCTTCCCCCTCCAGCAGCTTCCTGTAGGCCACACAGAGAACACTCAGAGACAGCAGACTTCTAGAACATTCACATGGAAGAATCTGTAGAGCTTCTGGGTTTTTACTGGTTGTTTAAAAGACTTCTAGAACATTCACATGGAGGAATCTACAGATTCTGGGGTTTCACTGGTTGTTTAAAAGACTCATGAGGGACCTTGCATTTGTCCTGCACTGTAAGAGTATCTATCTCCCTATCAGAGTCACTGGGACTTGACTGACTTTGTTGGTTGGAGACCACTGACCTGTACGCGGCAATCTCAATTTCCAGAGCCATCTTGACATTCAGGAGGTCCTGGTATTCTTTCAGGTAGCGCGCCATCTCGTTCTTTATGGTCCTCAGCTCGTCCTCAAGTTGGCCAATCAAGTCCTGGTGGAGAGACAGAGGAGAGGGGGATGAACAGAGGTGAAGGAGAAGGAGACATGGCAGTAATGAGAAAGGAGAAAGGAGAGATTAAGAGCAGTAAGCTTCACACACAAATCTAGTTGCTCTCTTTCAGGACCAGCTGTTACCCCTCATATCACACACCACACACACACACACGCATATACATACACACACACAAACACACACACACACACACACACACACACACACACACACACACACACACACACACACACACACATACAAACTTATACAAACACTCACACACATACACAGACATACACACTCATATACACACACAAACATACACAAACACAACTGTACTGGCTGCATATTGATGATTACATGTGAGTCACTGGCTGTCTGCAGTGGTCTCAACACTGTCAGTCTGTAGTGGTTCCAACCTCCATGTTTACATGTCTGCTGAGGTTATTATGCATGTGTGTGTACTGGTTCCTAACTGCATGTTTACATGTCTGCTGAGGTTATTATGCATGTGTGTGTAGTGGTTCCTAACTGCTTGTTTACATGTCTGGTGAGGTTATTATGCATGTGTGTGCATGTGTGTGTAGCGGTTCCTAACTGCATGTTTACATGTCTGGTGAGGTTATTATGCATGTGTGTGTAGCGGTTCCTACCTGCATGCTGGCGATCTCGTCGCTCTGCTTGTCCTCCACCTCCTGCAGCTGTCTCTCCAGCGCCTGGTTGAGGCTCTGGCAGGCCTGGATCTCCAGGTCTCGGGCTTTCAGCAGGCGCCTGAACTCGCCCGCCTCGTCTCGGGCCAGGCGGATGTCGTCCGAGTGCCGAGCCGTGGTGTCGGCCATGGTGCCGACCTTGGTGCGGTACCACTCTTCGGCAGACTGGATGTTCTGCTTAGTCAGGCGCTCGTACTGGGCCCGGATGTCCCGCAGTGCTGCCGACAGGTCCGGTTTCACCACATTCATCTCCACGGAGACCTGCGCGCTGTAGTGCAGCTGGGCCTGCAGCTCAGTGATCTCCCCCTCATGGAGCCGCTTGAGGAAGGCCAGCTCGTCCAGGAGGGTGTCCAGACGCTTCTCCTCCTCGGCCCGGCCCAGGGCTGTCTCGTCCGCCCCCTTACGCGCCTCTGCCAGCCGGCCATCCGAGTCCTCGCGTGCCAGCACCTCCTCTTCGTAGCGGCCCTGCAGGGCACGCAGCGCCTCTCCCAGCTGATGCCTGCGCTCCTGCGCGGCCTGCCGTTCCCCGCACGCCTCCTCCACTGCTGCGCGCAGCTGCCGCACCTCCTGCTCGTAGATGGAGCGCAGGCCGGATGGTTCCCCGTGGCACTGACGTAGAACCTGCAGCTCGGACTCCAGCGCGCGGTTCTGCTGCTCTAGATGGTGCACACGCTCGATGAAGCCAGCGAAGCGGTCGTTCAGGTCCTGCAGCTGCGCCTTCTCCGCCGTGCGCACCGCCTTCATCTCCGAGCTCACCTGCGCCACCTGGCTCATCTCCAAGTCGGTCGCCATGGGAGACACAGCCAGGGAGTAGTGCGGAGCGGCGCGGGACATGGGAGAGGAGTAGGAGGTGAAGACGGAGCGGGAGCGAGACGAGCCCCCGTAGCCTCCAGCCCCCCCACCACTGCGCGCCACCACTCTCCGGCGGTGGCTGGCGGGGAAGAAGGGATCGTAGCCGAGAGAAGCCATCGCAGAATCAAGAGATCAGACGAGTGAGACACAAGAGAGAGGGGAGAGAGATGAGCGAGAGCTGAGAGGAGGAGAGAGAGAAAGAGAGAGAGAACAGGAGAAGAGTACAGTGAGACTGAGAGGAGAGCAGGGAGAGATGAACGCAGACGGCTGCTGAGAGCGTCTGTGGCTCTGGAGCTGCAGCATCGGGGCTTTTATAGCTGCAGTCAGGACGTGACTGGGACGTGACGTGACCGTGATGCAGGGCAGGGTGTTTTCTTTTCACCCACTATGACTGTCAGCAGCATCCAATCCACTGGGGTGTTTACGCCCACAATTTACGAGCAGGGAGGGAGGAAAGAGAGAGAGAGAGAGAGAGAGAGAGAGAGAGAGAGAGAGAGAGAGAGAGAGAGAGAGAGAGGGAAACAGAGAAGACGAGAGAGAGGGAGGGAGGAGAGAGAGGGAAACAAACAGTGGTGAGAGAGAGAGGGATAGAGAGAGGGGAAGAGGAGAGAGAGAGAGAGGGAGAGAAGGGGGAAACAGACAAGACGAGAGGGAGAGTGAGGAGAGAGTGGGAATAAGAGAAGAGGAGAGAGAGGGAGGGGGAGAAGAAAGAAATGACGGAGAGGGGAGAGGCAATAAAGAGGAAAGGCAGAAACTGCAGGAGGTCATTGAGTCCAGCCAAAGAGCATTTGAGGTCGGAAGAAACCATGATTCATGCCCTGCCAAGCACTGATGGCCCGCCCAGGCAGGTCCGCAGGATCGATCCATCTCAGCTTTGGCTCCAGAATCCTTTGCTGCATCAGACGAGAGGGCGTCTGCAGCCCAGAGAAAGCATTTGGGGACACGTCCTACAGCGAGACATTATCAAGCCTGCAACCATAATTAGGCAACTGCATTACTCACACCGTAAATTGTTTTAATGCGGTCTGTCTGGTTCTTACCATTTGTTATCTTAACTGCACTGTTTTTTCACGCTGTTGTTTACCTTGTATGTCTGTCTGGTTTTTACAATTTGTTTTCTTAACTGCAATGTTTTGTCAAACTGTTGCTTATCTTTTTTATTATTATTATTTCTTTTAATTATATAATTTTGTATTAATATTTCTTTCTTTTATTTCCGTATCTCTCTGTCATGCCATGTCAAGGTACAACAGATGAAAACTAGCTAACCTAGCTGATTCCGGTGCATTTACATTTTTCTGGGAAATGTTTATCAATGTACACAGCCCTTTTCAAATAAACGCATACATAAATAAATAAACATCAGTCCTACAGGTAGACATTACTAAGAGAAATTCAAAGAACACAAAATAAAGACGCTACATCTATGTACAGTCTATTTTTTTTTATCTATGTATAGAGTCTATTTATTCTGTTGGCTTAGTAATTAATAAAAAAAATTAAAAACATATGTATATGTTTCTGGACCTTAATTTTTGTGTTCTTTGCCCCTTTTTCGTCTTGCTTTGTCCAGGCAGGTGATTGGCTAACCTCATATGGCCCACCTGTGGCTTTTAGAAAGCTCAGCGTCTCCTCTTCTCTCTCCTCCTCCTCTTCCTCCCTCCCTCCCTCCTTTCTCGCCTCTCCTCAGAGAAGCTGAAGACAGTTTAGTGCTGAAACGCGCCACTCTTTGATATGCTTCCAATAAATCAATTAAGAGTATACGCTTGAGAGTGCGCTTTTTTCTTTATTACATTGCACCCAATGCACCCAATGCACCCAATGAACTGGAGTAGGGTGCGTCTGCTCTAGTGTAAAAAATACATTAGTAAGCTTCCATCATCCTCTAGGGTTGGGGCAATGTGAAAATGATCTGCAGAGACAGGAAGAGCCAGGATCCTCTGGGAAACGTAGTTTAACACGGAGCCCACTTCCTATCCATATTCAACCACACAGAACACTTCCTGGTTGTGCACTGTTTACCTTTTTCAAGCCTATGGAATTGGATTGGATTTAATTGTATTGTCATTGCACAGAGTACAGGTACAGAGGCAACGAAATGTCATGTTTGTTCAACTAGAATATCTCAATATAGTTTCATTTACAAGTCTCGTTTTAAATATTTGTTTTAACCATGTAATACTTTCTGTACATTAACTATGGTATTGTTGCCATTTCCCAATCTCTGTGGTCTCTGTTGCACCAAACCATATTGAGTACATGAGTATACCTCTCTCTGGTGGTGATGTGTGGTACTGTCATGTCCACGTACCTCCAACTCCACACATCTCTTGAGTATAGTAGTATATTTCATGACATTCTTTTAACCTATGAGTAAACTTGGCTGGTAGTTATATGGTAGCATATCTCATGACATTCTTTGGACCTCTGAGTATACTTGGCTGGTAGTTATATGGTAGTATATCTCATGACATTCTTTGGACCTCTGAGTATACTTGGCTGGTAGTTATATGGTAGCATATCTCATGACATTCTTTGGACCTCTGAGTATACTTGGCTGGTAGTTATATGGTAGTATATCTCATGACATTCTTTGGACCTCTGAGTATACTTGGCTGGTAGTTATATGGTAGCATATCTCATGACATTCTTTGGACCTCTGAGTATACTTGGCTGGTAGTGACGCATCGTATTATAACACACAAAATGTTGCAACATAAGGCTTTTATTTCACAGAACAAACCATCCAATCAGAAATGAGCGGTGTACTTCTTTTTGCTCCCCAGTGGAACACTGGCATCACGTGGCACTATGGTAACGTACGTGTGTGTGTGTGTGTGTGTGTGTGTGTGTGTGAAGGAACCACTGGCTTCATGTGGCACTTTTGTAAGGCACGTGTGTGTGTGTGTGTGTGTGTGTGTGTAGGAACCACTGGCTTCACATAGCATTATTGTAACAAACGTGTGTGTGTGTGTGTGTGTGTAGGAACCACTGCCTTCACAAATAAAAACCCAGGCACATTAAAGACACCACAGACGTCAAATCAAACAAAATGAACCTTTCCTAAGGTTCTGCAAGGCACCTTGTTGACCGCATGAATGAAGGAACACAGACGCCCCCTGGTGGAGACTGAACACAGGGCCAATACTAATGAATGTTTCAGAGTGTGGGTGGCAACACAGCAACTGGAGCATGAACAGCACCCACCACACCAATAACGTCCAGTGTGTCACCGGCCCGCCATTCAGCCAGTCAGCCTGGACCCTGCTGAAGCTCCAACAGCCACAGGCCCCCTCACCTCTGCACCTTCCTCTTCCTCTCTACCTCTTCCTCTCTTCTCACAGGCTCCCTGACAGCATCTCAGAGCCAAAGGCCCCCTCACCCCCACGGCCATCACACAGAGCTGCTGGCCCAGAATGCAGTCTGCATTGTGGCTCTGCTTGGCCCAGGCTATGGTGCTGGTGACTAGCGTCTCGTCAGCGGGGGGTTGCGTCTGGGCCGGCAGCGGTCCCACCCAGGTCTGCACTGCATGCTGGCCTCGGGCAGCAGGAAGTCTTTGAGGCGGTCGGGCAGGGGCAGCTGCCGGACCTTGGGCTCCAGGGGCCACGGCAGAAGGCAGCGGCGCAGGAGCCTCCGGCAGAGGAGGCGCAGGGGAGGGGGCCGCGTCTCCTGCTCCACGAGCTGGGCCCTGAGCTCCACCACAGCCTCGAGGGGGGGAGGCTGGGGGTGCGGATGGGGATGGGGGGGTTCCACAGGGGGGATGCGGGTGCAGCAGGTCTGGGCCAGGTCCAGGAGGGCCTCGGCCTGGGCCTGTAGGTCTGCTGCCTCTGCAGGGCTGGAGCTCTCCAGCAGCGCAGCCTCCAGGCGCCGGAGCAGCAGCTGTGGGCCAGACCAACAGGGGGCGCCGTGGCGCGGGCACTGCAGGGAGACGCCGCGCTGCAGCAGCAGCACAGCCAGAGGGAAGAGCAGGTCAAAGTGCTCCAGGCAGGTCTGTGTGAGCGAGGGCTCCGCATCCTCCTCCTGGTCCTCATCCTCTATATCCTCTCCAGCGCCCCCTGGCCCCTTGGGGGACCAGCTGCAGCTCGGGTCGGCACCGTGGTCCAGCAGCAGCTCAGTGACACACAAGCAGAAGCGCCCCATCTCAGCGGCGTCCTCATCCGAACTGTCGAAAGTCTCCTTCACCAGGAACACCAGAGAAGACATCACAGTCTCCTCATCGCTGGTGCACGCCTTGACACTGGCGCCTGAGGACACAGACAGACAGACAGACAGAGAAAGAAAGACAGACAGACAGGTGCAGACAGACAGACAGACAGACAGAGAAAGAGAGACAGACAGGTGCAGACAGGTGCAGACAGACAGACAGACAGACAGACAAACAGACACAGAGACAGACAGACAGACAGACACAGAGACAGACAGAGCATAATTTAGCCATCTTCTGGATGTTACAGGACACAATGACTTATTGTGGTTCAGGCTCTGGGCTCTGTAAAGCACCTTGAGACAATTGTATTGTTATGGCGCTAAATAAATACAATTGAATTAAATTTAATTTATGTGTTAGGGTTCGAAGTTACAGGACACATGCACTGGTATGTGTTAGGGTTAGAAGTACCTCCTTCAAGCAGCAGTCTGATGTTGTCAGTGTTCTTGACTGTGAGCCCATCACTGCTGGCCAGAGCATGGAGCAAAGCTGTTTTACCTGAAAGAAGAGACAACTTCATTGGCTATGTGGCAGCGCTGGTATGGCAGCTAGCTGGAGGGTCTTGAGGTGGCTGAAGGTGCACAAGAGTCTTATACCAGTGTTTCCCACATATTGACGAGACTATGGCGCACCGCCATAGTCTAATTTCGGCCGCCATAGTCTCTGCGTGCACAGTTTTTTTTTTTTTTTTTTTGCTCAGACGAAGTTCGTGTCGCTCTCATTGGGATTGCATGAGAGCACGAAGTTCGGCTGTCTGCCTGCGACTGTGCCGAAAACAAAACACTGTTGAGATATGTTAGTGTTTCCCCTACCATTGTATAAGGGGGTGCCCCGCCCCCCAACGGCACCCCCCCTGAAAGGTCAAGTTAACTTTGCTCAATTTAATTTTCTATAAAGCGCCAGATCACAACGGAAGTCAGTTAAGGATACCTTTCCTATAGAACAGGTCTATACTCTATAGCTTGTTATTTTATTAAACACAATAAATAGCTTTGTGTTATTTATCTTATTTGCACAACGGCATGTCATTTTTGTCACTAGATGATCGCGAGTTTACAATTGTCCTCTGCGGACTTCTGCCCCGATGCGCACACGTTACTTTCTGTTTGAAGATAAGATAGCAGTTAGTAGTTGCCGGCCATCTAAACCATCTAAAATGCATATTTTGCTCGCAATATATTTGGAAATACAGTCAAAAAGCTGTCCGATTTGAATGGGGGTATTTATTCATGTGTATTTTGTCATCACTCGATCTTGAGAGATGTCTTCAAGTAACGTTAATGTTCCAAAGTGAAACATTCTAATGTGTGCACCCAGTTTCAGAAAGTTACTAGCCAGACTAGCGGTAGCTAGCTACTGAACGAATGCCATGGATCCAGCAAAGCGTAGAGCTAAACGAATGTATGAATATGAACACCGGGCCTTCTTGCCTGAATGGGAGGAATTATTTGCGGAGCGAAATGGAAAACCCCTTTGCTTAATATGCAGACGTCACGGTCGCATTTTAAAGCCTTGAACTTGGATGCTAACATAGCCCAGGAGTTCCTAAAAGCAGAGCTGGGCAAGCACAAGGTACATTCTTTGATACATCAGTCAGACTCGGCTAAGTACTCTGAAACGGTCACGTTGGCATCGTATCAGGTGTCATGGAATATTGCTCGATCAAAAAAGTAATATAGTGAGGGAGAGTTTGAAAATTGAACAGAGGATATCTGACATTAACTATAATGAGCACCTTTAGACCATTAGTCTTCAATATGTTTATTTTTGTGCCATATTTTAAATCTACATTTGTTAATTTCTCTTCCTAAAACAAAGGGAGGCAACTGCTGATATCAAGCTCTTCTCCAGGCACAGTCTGTTTCTCTGCTTTGTTTTGATCAGTCATTGCAGAGAAGGAGGCCTCACATTAATATGTGGAGGCAAAGTGTAGTAGCTGTTCCTAAGCTTTCTCTCCCGGGTCAGGGTGCTCTTGCTTCACACAAATCCCAAACAAAATCTCAGCAGATGTCTTCAATATGTTTATATTTGTGCCATATTTTAAATCTCAATTTGTTAATTTATCTTCCTAAAACCCACTAGAGGACACTATTTAAAAGGTTATTTTAAAAAAAAAATCTTATGGGGGAGCATGCCCCCAGACCCCCCTAGTTTTGTTGGGTGACAGGAAAAATAATAGGTTTTATGTAGGGGCTTATCCCCCCCAAAAGTGGGAAGCTCCCGCGAAATCAGGAATTTTAGGCCGAAAAAACATCCCCCCCCCCCAAAGTGGTAAACCGGTAAACATGCGCCCACCGCGCGTCCCCCCCATCCCCGGATATGTGCGGCCCCCCCCCCCCCCCCCCCCCCCCATAGTCTCCAAAATTTCTGTGGGAAACACTGCTTATACTGTGTGTGCACCTCCTGTAGCCTACCCTCCATAGAATAGTCTGTAATACAACTACATGTTTGCACAGTGGCTGCAGAGGGAACAGAGAGAGGTGGACGGGACTTGATTGTCGTTGGCATTCATTAATGAATAAAGCTATTACTGCACACTACACAAACCAGGACAGGACTAATTACTACATCAAGGCGAATCAGAACTAACCACAACAGCAAGGCAAACTAGAACTAATTATTACATCAAGGCAAACTAGAACTAAACACTACAGCAGAGCAAACTAGAACTAATTAGTATAGCAAAGCAAACTAGAACTAATTACTACAGCAAAGCGACTAGAACGTAGTCTCACAGCAAGGACAACTATAATGAATTATTACAGCAAAGCAAACTAGAACTAATTACTACAGCAGAGCAAACTAGAACTTAGTATCACAGCAAGGCGAACTAGAACTAATTATTACAGCAAAGCAAACAAGAACTGATCATTGCAGTGGGTAAAGTATCTGATTCTGTGAAGATGAACCAGAAGTGCAGCTAAACTAGAAGTCTAGCAGAGTGACGTGGATGTTCTCTGATCTCTGGTCAGTGACAGGGATGTTCTCGGATCAGTAAGGGGGATGTTCTCTGACAGTAGAAGCTCACCGTTCTTGTCCTGGGCATTTACATTCGCTCCCAATGTCAGCAGCATACGCAGACACGGCAGTCTGTCTGCTTCCTCACATGCCAGGTCCAGTGGACTACTCTCATGAATCTGAAAGAAATCACACACACACACACAGCCACACGCACACGCACACGCACACGCACACGCACACGCACACGCACACGCACACACACACACACAAACAAACGGCAGAAAAAGTCCCATGTGATGCAGTGAATGTAAGGTCTGATTCTGCACCACAGCCTGTGCTCCTAGAATGTTTCTGTCTCTCACACACACACACACACACACACACACACACACACACACACACACACACACACACACACACACACACACACACACACACACACACACACACACACACACACACACACACACACACACACAGTGTGGTGAAGGAGAAGTCTGTGTGTGTTGTCTCACCCTGTCTCTCTTGTTGATGTCGGCCCCATGCTGGACCAGCAGTTGCACCATGAGGGGTCTGTTCCTCAGCACTGCTATATGAAGAGGGTTGTAGTAGGACACCGGGTCTGAACAGAGAGAGGGAGGAGAGAGGAGGAGGAGAGAGAAAGTAGGGAAGGAGGAAGAGGAGGAGAGGAGAGAGAGAGGGAGGAATAGGAGGGGAGGGGAGGAGAGAGAGAGTTGAGAGACCAGCTGCAGAACAGTAACCAGACAAGCTGAAATCTAGAGCCTAGCTCTTCACACTCAAAGTTCTCAAACCCGACTCTTTAGCTTACCAATTTGAAACAACAGCTACCTCCGTAAATGACCAAGTGTAATAAATGAAGTTTAGCCTCTTTGAGAACCTACTGCAAACACACAGTAGTGATATGTGATGATGTGTGTGTCTGATCTACTTATATTCTGCAGATTGGTATCCCGACAGAAACCTTAAAGCAGCTAACCGTAACTCTTAAAGTAGCTAACACTAAACCTAACCAAAATCAACATGGTTACAGAAGTAAAGGGAAGTAAAGTAAAGTAAAGTAAAGTAACAGAAGTTAAATGATCAAGAGACTGATTTTGGACACCGTCTCTCTCATGGTTATCATGGTGTTTGCTTAGCAACGGTTTTGGGAAACAGTCCCAAAACACCAGTGAGAAAACACCGGTGGCTATGGCTCTGGAAGCTGACGTAGCATAGCGATCAGTTATGAGGCCCGCTCCTAAGAACCCTGCTCCCTAAAACCCTGCTCCCTAGAACCTAGCTCCCTAGAACCTAGCTCCCTAGAACCCTGCTCCCTAGAACCCTGCTCCCTAGAACCCTGCTCCTAAGAACCCTGCTCCCTAGAACCCTGCTCCCTAGAACCCCGCTCCCTAGAACCCTGCTCCCTAGAACCCCGCTCCTAAGAACCCTGCTCCCTAGAACCCAGCTCCCTAGAACCCAGCTCCTTAGAACCCTGCTCCCTAGAGAGCCGCTCCTTCACCCTTACCCTCAAAGTTGAGGTCGGCTCCGTAGCGCAGCAGCACCTCAGCGGCTCCGACCAGGCCGCCCTCCGCCACCTTGAACAGAGCGCAGCTGATGCCCTCCACAAACACAGCAGACTGCGCCTCCCTCGCCAGCACCTCCTCCAAGGAGTCAGACACACCATCCTCTGCAGTGGACCTAGAAAAGCATGCATACACACGCACAGGCACAGGCACACACACACACACACACACACACACACACACACACACAAGACACAGACACACACACACAGGCACACACAGACACACACACACACACACACACACACACACAAAGACAGGCACACACAGACACACACACACACACACACACACACACACACACAAAGACAGGCACACACACACACACACACACACACACAGGCACACACACACACAGACAGGCACACACACACACACAGACAGGCACACACAGACACGCACACACATTTCAGATCAATTAAATTCCCAATTCCTGGTGCCCTATCTATAAGTAGTTCAAACTAGCTCAACCTCCAGTAGATAAAACAGTAACAGTAACATGCTGCTTACAAACTAATGCTTCAGTGTTAATGATCTAATGTAGTCATGTGAATTAATATATCATTCAGACGGACCAAACCAGTACTTTTAATACATTTTGTTGCTAATACTTAAGTAGTATATTTCCTGCAGGACTTTTACTTGTAATGAAGGATGTTTACATTGCTGTATTGGTACCTACATTAAATTAAAGGATTTTTTTTTTTTTTTTTAACCCCTGCTGCCCACTGGCATCACTCAGTCAAGCCTACAGTTCTGTTTCTGCCCCTCAGGGGCAAACCCACAGCTGTTTTTGCTTCTTTCTGCCCCTCAGACAAACTCACCCATAGACATGAATAGCCTATTCATGTCTATGAACTCACCTCTCTGTTTTGGTACTGGCATCCTCCTGCAGCCCCACTACACACAGCACAGCGTCCACTAGCGGCTGGTACTCGTACACGATGCGCCTGAATCCGTGTAAGAAAGGCATGCTTCCAGCCCTCTGGCCCACTGTCTCTTCCCTCTGCAGACAAACAAAACAGCTTCTCTTAGACTTTGACGTTAATTTCATCTTTCCTTCCTGTGTATACTACCTGCAATGAAGTAGAGGTTTACCAGTTACAGTATTTCACGAAATACTGCACACTGTCTGTAATGTTTACCTGTTCCCATCGGCCTACATTTACATTTAGTCATTAAGCAGACCGTTTTGTCCAAAGCGACGTACAAGGGAGAACAGTCAAGCTATGAGCAAAAGATAGCTCCACCCCCACCAGCTTCCAAAATGCACCCTGGCCTCCTACCACCTGGCTGAGGAGAACACCTGGCCCTGGACTAAACAGAGGTGTCCCTTTACTCTTTCACTCACATATCACATATCTTCACCACCAAGCCAGTCTGATGCTCAGGTTCTTTGACACACCCTTCAGAGCTGCTTCTGTTTCTGCTATTGGTTAAAACACACGAGGATACTATAACCCTATTCATTCTGCTTCTGTCTACCCGACTACATCGGGTCTGAAGGTTTACACACTATCCGTTCCCAGTCCGATCTAGAGCCCACATTGAGGCAACGCTTTGAAAACAATGTGTCACTTCTTGTGGTATGTTTTCATGATAACCTAGTCTTTGGTATCATCTTAAAAATAATTTTTGAGTGCATATAGTCATGTGAAGGACAGATAAACACACCTGTCTTTCCCACTAGCCACCCAGGCTAGGCACTGTGAGGTTCTGTAGTTAGGGTCGAACACCCCGTGAAAGTTAACAGCACGACATGGCCAACAATACGCTTTTATCAGTGCCAACTTGGCTTTTGATTGTGTTTACATGTTTTTTTGCATGCTTTGTAGGTAGGTACCGCTAGCTCAAGTTAAACACCATCATGCTTCTTTAAAACCACCAACTCTGCAGTGAATAGCCTACTGAAAGACATCACTCCGACCCCTTAATTAAAAAGCTCCAAGAACTATCCAGGTCTTGTGGTTTAATCAGCCTCCAATGCTATCTGGCTGGCACACACACACACACAAAAGTGCACTATTGTTGTTCACCAACCAGGATTCAAAGTAATGAAGTGACTAGCTATGTGTTTGTGATTTAGCAGGTAGCTTTGACATCTAGCTAGCTATATTTTAACCTGATATTAGCAAGCTGACTTCGATTGTTCGTTACTTTCCCATTTCATGTTTGTTGTGTACCGTTACAAGTGAAGTCACGTCAACGTTGGAGTCGAACGAGCCAATTTTCTGTTAACCCAGCTAACGAGCTAACGGTGGTAAAGACCCGTCTAAATCTACCCCACCAGAATAGATACTTAAGATATATGTCCAGTTTCAAGAAATGGTTCGCAGTAATAAAAACCCGACTCGAACATTTTATGAAAACATCTCACCCACTGTAGAACCGGAAGTAAGTCTTCCCACATTCTTCTTCTGCTTCTTCTTCTTCTACGACTTCAGTCTCCGCCGTTCTTCCGCCCTGCTCGGGAGGACATAATAATAATAATAATAATAATAATAATAATAATAATAATAATAATAATAATAATAATTCAAAAGGGAATAATGATAGCAATATTTATTTATATAATATATTTGCATACTGTGAAAGGGTAAAACAAAATAAAACTTTAAGGTGCCTCCTGTTCTGTTAGTCTAAATAAAGCCGAACTGAATTAAGTGATGCTCATATACTCTATCACCAATTTGTTTAAGCGTTCGTAATATTCATCAGGCACTAGTTCAGTTAGGCCTACTGTTTTAACACAAGATGGTGCCAAACGTCCATAATATGTCTTGTGAACTTGAACGTTTCCACGAGTTGTCCTCTTTTCTTTTCTGTAAGCCTACATCTTTGTGTGTTCTCTCTGCGCCTACTGTAAGGCAGCGCATCTATGATTTTTCGACAGAAAATGCATTCTATTTATTCTTTTCCCTTTTTTGGACGTATCAAATAATTAAAATAAGTAGCAATTACTGAATAGGTATGGACTAACATGCTTGGGTGACATGGGAGCATAGTGGGTTTACCTTGTGGTAACAGCCTATAATTATAAGTAGGAAGATAGATTAAGCTATCTAATAAAATCATGTTTGATGATTTTAGAGTTTGAGTTTGATGACTCAACTCGCATGTGCAGTAGGTGTATAGCCTACGGTCCACAGGCAATATGTGCTCTCTGTGCATAGTGTCGTTTTATTTAACATTTCCGAGTTGGGCCTATCAAAAAAAAGATAAAAAGACGATGGACCCATCGTTGTTCTTTTGAGGGTTGTGTGCATTAGTATGCCAACGCAATCCAGAGCATCGAACTACGCTGTGACTTTAAACTTCGCCTGGCAATGGAGCCACTATTTATCCCATCCAGTGAAGTCCCTCCCTTTCCTGCAGTAACTCGAGATTGAGCCACGGGAGTGGGTGAAACAGATTTAACACAAGTGTTTTGGTGGCAGCACAAATCTGGACAGTAATGTCGTAGCGAACATTTAAAGTGCGAAAAGAGGACAACAATGCCACTGCAGCTACGATCAACCCACAACTCAACCTCACAGTGGAAAAGATTAACTTTCCGACGGAATATTGTCCTGGAAACTGATACTTATGGGGGATATTAATATGGTAGGTCACAACTGGAGAAAATACTGTGGATAACTCGCGTAAAAGAGATGATTTAAGTGTGTAAATCTATGAGCTCTTTAGTTCTGGAACTAAATCGTCTTTGACAGATGCGCTAATCCTGTACATACAGTTGTTTGCTGCGAAGATTTGGCAAAGAAGGGAAACGACAGTCTAATATTTTGATTTACTGAGAAACATGAACACTTATAATTTGCCTTGCCTTGTCTATTGCAAGAGACAAACACTTATCCGAGTTGTTCTAAAGACTGAAGAGCGACAACAAAAACTTTATTTACATGAAGGCAAATAAATGCTGTTCTCTCATACCGTATGATAATCTCTACATGTTTTGTAGTTTATGAAAATCGAATACATTTAGTCATCAAACATGGTGGAGCCGGTGGGCTTCATGGAGGCCTGGAGAGCGCAGTTCCCTGAGTCTGTCCCGCCAGTCATGGAGCTGAACTCCGTGGGGGACATTGCGCAGGAGCTGGACAAATGCAAGGGCTCCATTAAGCAGCTGGAGACGGAGGTGAACAAGGAGCGCTTCAGGATGATCTACCTGCAAACACTCCTGGCCAAGGAGAGGAAGAGCTACGACCGCCAGAGGTGGGGGTTTGAGCGAAACTCCCAGCTAAACGAGGAGAATCAGCCTCCTGCTCCAGAAGCTCTGCCACCTGCAGACAGCAACGGGGGCAGGTGTCCCTCAGCCGAGGGAGGAAGGCTCCACTCCCAGCAGTCGCTGGAAGTCGAGAGTCCCGCTGTTCAGCCCAGCGCGGAGAGGCCGGGGGCGCTGGAGGCAGAGCACTCACACAGAGGAGAGGCGATCAAACACAAGAGCACAGGGTCACCATGGAAACCCGTGCCTGCTCAGGAGCCTGCCGAGGCTCCCCAGGACTCCTCTCCCAAAGAGAGGCTCGGTGTGGCGGCCCTGCGCTCCAACTTTGAGCGCCTCAGGAGGGGAGACTCCCAGCCGGCGCCGGCGGCGGAGGGGAGAGGGCCGCCGGGCCCTGCGACGGGGGCGGACAGGCCCTCCTACGTGAACATGGAGTACCACCACGAGCGGGGGCTGGTGAAGGTCAACAACCGAGACGTGTCGGAGAAGATCAGCAGCCTGGGCTCCCAGGCCATGCTGATGGAGAGGCACCTCGCTGCAGGGGGGCGGCCTGCCGGTTCAGGGGAGGGGTGCAGACCCGTGCAGCGCAGACTCCCCTCCGAGGGCAGCGCTGGCAGTCTGGACCGCGAGTGTGAGGACCCGGAGCTGAACGCCCGCTTTTTGAAGGATAACCTGCTGCGGCAGGACGGGGGCAAGGCAGAGGTCCAGCCCCAGTGCCTCCCCTACACCAGCGTCTACGTGGGGGGCCTCATGGGAGACGGGGAGGACGCGGCCCTGACGTGGCCCAGCCGCGGCCCTGATGCGGCGCCGCTGACGTGGCCGCGGCGCTCCTGCTCCCCGCGCAGCTTCGAGGACGGCTACACGCCGGACTGCAGCTCCAACGAAAACTTGACCTCCAGCGAGGAGGACTTCTCCTCGGGCCAGTCCAGCCACGTGTCCCCCAGCCCCACGGCCCCGCACCCCCTCAGCAAGAGCCGGTCCCACTCACAGCACTCGCAGCAGTCCCTGGAGAGCGGCAGCCCCCCCGTCCGGGGGCGGCCCGGAGTGACCATCAAGGGCGGCCGCAAGATTTGGCCCGGCGACGGGCACTCCACCACCTCCAGCCGCACATCGCATGACAACAGCTACCATGGAGATCTGGGTAAGCATACTAGGCGTAATCAGAATCAGAATCAGAATTAGAATTAGAATCAGAATCAGAATCAGAATCAGAATCAGAATCAGAATTCTTTTAATTGCCAAATATATTCACACATACAGGAAATGAACTTGGTTAAGTGGTGATGTTTAGCATTTACATGTACTGTATAGTGTTACCGGTTTCTACAGAGCCTGGGGAGGAGACAGAGGTAAGTGTGTTCACAGCGCTGCTTCATGTTGATGTTCTCCTGTCACACAGAACATATTCCCTCTCAGGTCTGATTGTAAGGCAGTGGAGGGCGGGCCTGCTCTTTCTGCTCTCCCTGCTCTCCCTGTACATGGTGTGTGCAGCGTTGCAACTCTCTATGGTACTGTCTGTTTTCCCCCTGCTGGTGCTGGGGACACAGGCACTCAGAGGAAAGCTGTGGTTGTGCATCTATAGCCATGTATGTACAGTAGAGCATCTCCCCTTACCCCCTGTGGTAGTGATCTATTACCCTTACCCCCTGTGGTAGGGATCTATCTCCCCTTACCCCCTGTGGTAGTGATCTATTACCCCCTGTGGTAGGGATGTTCGTGCTGAGGAAGAGTGGCCTACTGAGGATGCGTTAGTGATGTTATCTGAGGCCGCATTAGTCATGTTAGCTGAGGCTGTGTTAGCGGAGGTCGCGTCAGCGATGTTAGCTGAGGCTGCATCAGTCATGTTAGCTGAGGCTGCGTTGGTCATGTTAGCTGAGGCTGTGTATGAGATGTTAGCTGAGGCTGTGTTAGCGGAGGTCGCGTCAGCGATGTTAGCTGAGGCTGCATTAGTGATGTTAGCAGAGGCTGCGGTGGAGGCCATGAATTTCCCAGTTGCTGGCCACCCTTAGTGTTTATGTGTCAGCAGACATCAGTGTACTGTAGTTGCCCCTGCCCAGGGTTAATTGCCCTAAAGGGGTCAGGCGGTGTGCCGAGTTTCACAGGGCCTTTGTTAGTGGTGCGAAGAGGCCAATGAGCAGCGGCCTCATAAAGGGGAAGATGATGCCTGACAGCACAGACTACAGTCAGTCACATGGGGTCCTGCCCAAGCTGCGGACAGTAATGTTTCCAGTTTCCATGATTACAAACAAAAGCCAATAAGCAGGGGTGTGTTGTTGTTGTTGTTTTGTCTGTGTGTGTGTGTGTGTGTGTGTGTGTGTGTGTGTGTGTGCGTGCGTGCGTGTATGCATCCGTGTGTGCGTGTGTGCGTGTGTGTTCGGGGCTGGCATCACACATGCAAGAGCGCAAAGAGGGGTGTGTTTACAGTATGGAGTGGCCTGTGGTGCTTCTCTTAGCGGCTAACTACATTAGCATACTACTTATTCAAAGTTGGAAGAGATTAAAGGCCAGCTTTAGATAACATACTTTTAGTTTAAAGCTCAATAGGTCAACTTGGCTTTATTTCAATGCCAGCCTAATTTCATGGACAATGCTTTAAGCTACCAGCTTCCTACTATCAGCTTCCTACTAATGCCAAATGCTAACCTTAGAAGAGAAATTTAAGACCAGTAGAGTAAAGGAAAATATCTGTTTGAGAAGTACATATGAAAGATATATGTGCGATGCATCTGTCATGAGTGTGAATCTGTAGCTCTTGGCAGCAGATTGGATGATGGCCTAGGTTGCTGCCAGGCTGCGGTTACGTAAGAGCATGCTGGGGGACACGCCCCCACCACAGGGCCAGTGAAATAATCGACATGAGAGCAGAGAGGATCGTGGGATTTCTTTCCATGGCCAGATGACTCGCAAATCCAGGAGATTAACATCAAACATGTGCAAGAGTCACGCTGGACGCTCTGTGACACAGCAGTGTCCCACTGCTCTCTGTGTGTGGAAATCCCCACACAGAAAACACACACAAACACACACAGACACACACAAACACATGTACAGGGGCTGTGTGTGGACATGCCCCCCTAAAGACCTAGGGAGCTACATAGAGATAAGTGTCTATCTGTAGGCAGCACACATAGAGATACATGTGTAATTAACCTGTGCTGTAAATGTGATTCAATTTAATAAATTAGATTTTATTTATTAAGCGCCATAGCAATACAATCATTTGCTCAAGGCGCTTTACAGAGCCCAGAGCCTGAACCCCCTTAGTAAAAGCGCAATGGCAACAGCGGCAAGGAAAAACTCGGAAAGGAACCTTAAGCAGAACCACGGCACATAAGGGGGGACCAATCCGCTTGAGGTCAACCGGGTGGAGATAGGAAGGGAGGGATGGGGGGAGGTTTGTGTGGCAGAAGGGAAAGGGAAACAACAAGTGTTGTGAACAGCATGCATTTGGTAGATGTACATAATATATATACAGACATCCGGTGGTATATACATGATACATACAAGACCAGTTTAGTGGGTATGCACTGTGCTGCTAGGGTTACTGTTACAGGGGTAAGGAGAGTAGGAACAGAGAAACATGTGGGTGGTGGCAATAATGTATATCGTATATAAATGCTAGCATAGGGTATGGGGTAGAGTAAGTGTACGGCAGTGCGGTGGCGGTGGGTTCAGTTGGCCGAGGGGTTTCTACAGGTAGATCAGGTGGAGAGACTACAGCAGCGTCCCATAGCGAAGATAGTCTAGATTAGGAGAGAAAGGGAAAAAAACAGAGTGAAGTGGGTAAAGTTTGGCTGTCCATATGGGTAGATGAGGAGTAGTGGGGGTGAGGAGCAATGTTTCCACATCCATCAGCAATTGGAACATGCTATAAGGGAGAGAAAACAGATTGGCGTATGCAGATGTGTTGATGAGTTTTAGTCACTCTCTCCTCAGTGGGGTAAACCAACTCTGTGCCCTCTTAGAGTGGCAGTCAGGACGTGTGTCTGTGCGCGTGTGTGAGTGCATGTGTAGTGTAAGCAGGGTGATGTCCCAGCTGGACATTACATCTGTCACACAGGGACACTCCCTAGTTAGGATCATCACAATCACACACACACACACACTCACACACACACACACACACACACACAAACACACACCAGCCAGCCAGCTGAGCAGATTATCAGTAAAAACCCCAGCCTGAGGTTTATTCCCTATTCTGATGATGTCATGGTGGCTCTGTGGACATGGCCAGCTCAGGATTTAGGAGGATGCCTCAGTACCAACATGCCAACAGCCTCATGCCAGCAGCCTCGTGTCCAACAGCCTTGTGTCCAGCAGCCTCGTGTCCAGCAGCCTCATGTCCAGCAGCCTCATGCCAACAGCCTCATGTCCAGCAGCCTCATGTCCAGCAGCCTCATGTCCAGCAGCCTTAGTACCAACATGCCAGCAGCCTCATGTCCAGCAGCCTCATGTCCAGCAGCCTTAGTACCAACATGCCAGCAGCCTCATGCCAGCAGCCTCATGTCCAGCAGCCTCATGTCCAACAGCCTCATGCCAGCAGCCTCATGTCCAGCAGCCTCATGCCAACAGCCTCGTGTCCAGCAGCCTTAGTACCAACATGCCAGCAGCCTCGTGTCCAGCAACCTCATGTCCAACAGCCTCATGCCAGCAGCCTCATGCCAACAGCCTCGTGTCCAGCAGCCTTAGTACCAACATGCCAGCAGCCTCGTGTCCAGCAGCCTCATGTCCAACAGCCTTAGTACCAACATGCCAGCAGCCTCGTGTCCAGCAGCCTCATGTCCAACAGCCTCATGTCCAACAGCCTTGTGTCCAGCAGCCTCGTGTCCACCAGCCTCATGTCCAACAGCCTTAGTACCAACATGCCAGCAGCCTCGTGTCCAGCAGCCTCATGTCCAACAGCCTCATGTCCAACAGCCTTGTGTCCACCAGCCTCATGTCCAACAGCCTCATGTCCTCTACTCCAGCAGCCTCATGTCCAGCAGCCTCATGTCCACCAGGACAACATGACTCAGCTGTGAACTTGGTCTGCGAACTAACAGTGAAAGCAAAAGTAACAGAATGGGAATAGCATGGGCTTTTTTCATCCTAGTAATCCATGAGTATGATTTAATCTGCTTAATCGAGGCACTGAGACGATGAGAGCGCTCTGCTGATGGAGGTTGGGTCTATTGATTGCACATGGTGTCCAGTGTGTCTTGGCAATGAGGTTATTATGCTATTTTACACCCCTGCCGCCCCCTGAGGCCACAGCCAATCAATGCAGCTGCATTAGGGGCCCCAACTCAGATCACAGCGCTGCTTTTGGGAGGAAGCACAGTACTGTCTGTCTGTCTGACGATGCTATCTGCATGCTGTCTGTCTGAAGGTGCTGTCTGCACACTGTCTGACGATACTGTCTGCATGCCGTTTGTTTGACGATACTGTCTGCATGCTGTCTGTCTGACGGAACTGTCTGCACGCTGTCTGTCTTGCTGGACGTCCTTCTCTAATCAAAGGAGTGGTGGTCTGTCTCTAGTTCCCTGTTGCTTTGGGGTCCCATCTCTTCCCTGTCTGTCTGCTTTGGAGGCCCATTCTTCCCTGATTGTGGTTCTCTGTGAGAGGAGAGTGGGTCGGCGGGTCGGTTTTGGTTCTCTGTGAGAAGAGAGCAGGTCGGTGCCGTGGGTCTCAGTGAGAGGAGAGCGGGTCGTTGCCATGGGTCTCAGTGAGAGGAGGGCAGGTCGGCGGGTCGGTGCTGTGGGTCTCTGTGAGAGGAGAGCGGGTCGTTGCCGTGGGTCTCTGTGAGAGGAGAGCGGGTCGTTGCCGTGGGTCTCTGTGAGAGGAGAGCGGGTCGTTGCCGTGGGTCTCTGTGAGAGGAGAGCGGGTCGTTGCCGTGGGTCTCTGTGAGAGGAGAGCGGGTCGGTGCCGTGGGTCTCTGTGAGAGGAGGGCAGGTCGGCGGGTCGGTGCCGTGGGCCCCTCAGTACCAGGCTGCAGCGCGGCGCTTCATCTCCTGTCTCGCGTCGGCATGGAGACTCTGAATCACCTCATTAATAAATGTAGGCTAATGATGTCCCACTTTAGTCCTCTCGTGTGGGTGGCTGGCACAGTGTGTGTGCGTGATTTGGTGTGTAAGGTGTGTCCGTGTGTGTGCGTGTGTATTGATGGTGTGTAAGATGTGTGTGTGTGTGTGTGTTGATTGGTGTGTGTGTTTTGATTGGTATGTAAGGAGTGTGTGTGTGTGTGTGTGCTTTGATGGGTGTGTAAGGTGTGTGTGTGTGTCTTGATTGGTGTGTAAGGTGTGTGTGTGTGTGTGTGTGTTGATTGGTGTGTAAGGTGCTTGTGTGTGTGTGTGTGTGTGTGTGCGTGCGTAAGGTGCTTGTGTGCTAATGGTGTTCCACTTTAGTCCTCTCGTGTGTGTGTGTGGCTGGCACAGATAGGGGAGATAGTTTTAAACATGCTCACATGAGGCTTTAGGCAGCATTCAGGCAGCCACAGTCAAAGGTCACAGTGGGGTCAGAGGTCAAGTGTGTGTGTGTCATAGGTCACCTGTGGGTCAGGGTCAGAGATCAGGTGAGTGTTTGTGTGTATTGGAGGTTACACTTCAGAGGTCAGGTGTGTTTGTGTAGGTTACAGCAATGTCAGGGTTCAGGTGTGTTGATTGGTGTTACAGGTGTGTGTGTGTATTGATAAGTGTTTAAAGTGTGTGTGTGTTGATAGGTGTTTAAAGTGTGTCTGTGTTGGTGTTTAAGGTTTGTGTGTTGATAGTTGTTTAAAGTGTGTGTGTGTGTTTAAGTTTTGTGTGTTGATAGGTGTTGAAAGTGTGTGTGTGTGTGTTGAACCCCCTCACATACATGCACACACTCATGCACACACTCACACGCGCACACAGACACACTATCCCACTGCTAACAGAAGAACGACATGTGTATCTAGAAACACACACACACGCACACACACGCACGCACGCACACACAAACGCACATACACACACACGCACACACACGCACACACATACATGAGAATGTCCCAAAGCTGGTAATTAGCCCAGACTAGCTGGTGTTACATGGCGTGAACACCCCCACCCATTATAGACCTAACCCTTAGCTGGAATGGAAACAGCACAAAACGAAACTTGTGTGTGCAGTCAAAAGAACCACTGGGAAAGATGATTCACACACACGCACACCCAAACACACACACACACACACACACACACACACACACACACACACACACACACACACACTTCCTGTACTTTAACATTCCCAGACTGCCTTAGGCTGTAAACTACCTCCTTTTTTTTGCAACCTTCAAGCACGTACACACACACACAGACACAGCTCACACACAGCTTGGCCTGGGGGGGCTTGTGGTTTGTGTTGTTGGTTTTTAGGAGTACGTGGCAACTTAGGTAGTGACATAGAAGCTGAAATCCCCTTGTGGACATTAACAGTCGCCTGTGTGTGTGTGTGTGTGTGTGTGTATGGTGTGTGTGTGTGTGGTGTGTGTGTGTGTGTGTGTGTGTGTGTGTGTGTGTGTGTGTGTGTGTGTGTGTGTGTGTGTGTGTGTGTGTGTGTGTTTGTGTGTGTGTTTGTGTGCATGTGTCTGTTTCTAGATAAGAGATACAGTGCCTTTGATCTGTTTCTAGAAGTCATACAGT
>NC_137913.1:7344903-7354903 GCF_963457725.1 Sprattus sprattus | reverse complement strand
ACACACTCTCTCAATCTCTCTCTCTTTCTCAATCTCTCTCTCTCTCTCTCTCTCTCTCTCTGATTGTCTCTCTCTCTGTCTGACTCTCTCACTCTCTCTCTTACTCTCTGACTCTCTCTCTCTCTCTCTCTCTCTCACTCACTCACACGCTCCCTCTCTCTGACTCTCTCTCTCTCTCTCTCTTACTCTCTGACTCTCTCTCTCTCTCTCTCACTCACTCACACGCTCCCTCTCTCTGACTCTCTCTCTCTCTCTGTCTGACTCTCTCACTCACTCTTTCTCTCTCTCTCTCTCTTTCTCACTCACTCATTAATTCATTCACACTCTCTCTTTCTCTGTCTCTCTCACTCACTCACACTGTGTGTGTGTGTGTGTGTGTGTGTGTGTGTATGTGTGTGTGTCTTCATCCTGCCTCTGGTGTGTGTGATCCGGTAGCCCATGAAGCCGTTGCGAGCGGCAGCCACCACATCTCAGCCGGTGCTGACCCTGCAGCAGGTCGAGACCATCTTCTTCAAAGTGCCTGAGCTGCACGACATCCACAAGGACTTCTACAGTAGCCTCCTACCCAGAGTGCAACAGTGGAGCCAACAGCAGAGAGTGGGAGACCTCTTCCAGAAACTGGTAAGTGTGTGTGGTGTGTGTTTTCATTTGGCCTTATTGACAAACAAACAAACATCATGGCTCCAGTTTGGATCCCAGGAAGAGTTCCCAGGAAGGCAGCGGGGGGGTATCCATGGCAGCAAAGTCACACTTTAAAGAAAATATTTAACTGTCTCATGACAAGCTCCTTCATCAGAGTTTTCTCCTTCATTAGCGAGAGTCTTTGCTGCACTTATCGTGTTGCCATGGTGAATGCCAGCCAGCTCTCTGTGCCCACAGGGTGCTGTGCTTCTGAATGGGGATTCAAGAGAAAACAAAACCTCTTTCATGGGATGACACAGACCCCACTTCCTCCTCTAAACACACACACTACCATAGACCCCACCTCCTCCTCTAAACACACACACACAAACACAGACCCCACTTCCTCCTCTAAACACACACACTACCATAGACCCCACCTCCTCCTCTAAACACACACAGACACACTACCATAGACCCCACCTCCTCTAAACACACACACTCACATAGACCCCACCTCCTCCTCTAAACCCACACACTAACACAGATTCCACCTCCTCCTCTTAACCCACACACTAAACTAGACCCCACCTCCTCCTCTAGACCCACACTCCCACCTCCTCCTCTAAGTCCCAGTCTGACATGGATTAAGGTTAGAGAAGATGACCAGACCATCTCCAAGTCTCTGACTCTGAACTGACTCTGACTTGCCCTCCTAACAGGCCAGTCAGAACATTAGCCATATGTATTTAGTTCCTTAGCATTCATAGGCATATGTTTTTAGTTCATAAGTGTTCATAGGCATATGTATTTAGTTCATAGGCATTCATAGGCATATGTATTTAGTTCATTGGCGTTCATAGGCATATGTATTAAGTTCATAAGTGTTCATAGGCATATGTATTTAGTTCATAGGCATTCATAGGCATATGTATTTAGTTCATAGGCATTCATAGGCATATGTCTTCATTTAATTTGGACTGAAAGGTCATTGCATTCCTCTATGCTTCTATCCTTCCCAACAGGCCAGTCAGCTGGGTGTGTATCGGGCTTTTGTGGACAACTATAAAGTTGCCGTGGAAACAGCAGAGAAATGCTGTCAGGCCAACAGCCAGTTTGCAGAGATCTCAGAGGTGAGATTGGATAGAAATGATAAGGCCCACTTATCACACACACACACACACACACACACACACACACACACACACACACACAGATCTCAGAGGTGAGATTGGATAGATATGACAGGGCCACAGTCACTCTGGTTCCTTATTCAAACTCTTCTCACACACACACATACACCTCACCACTCACGTACACTGATATGTCTCACGCATACACACACTTCTACCACACACACACCTCACCCCCCGACACACACACACCTTTCCTCTCTCACACCCACCCCTCACCACACACACACACACACCTCTCCACACACACACCCTGTACCTTATACACATCCCGTACCTCACCACACACACACACACACCCACCTCTTCAGACAGACACCCTGTACCTCACACACACACCCCTCACCACACTAACACACTCACACTACTCTCCATTTTAACACTCCTCACCTCACACACACTCTGGGCCTGATTTACTAACATGCGACCGCTGCTTAAACTGCGTTCGCACATTAACGCACAGTGTTTTTGCGCATTTTCCGTGCTATTTATCAAACCAGATCTGCGCTGGGCAAACTGTGTTTACTCCGCCCTATATAGGGCCTGATTTACTAACATTGCGACCGCTGCTTGAAAACTGCGTTCGCACATTAACGCACGGCGTTTTTGCGCATTTTCCGTGGTATTTATTTAGGAAGAGAAAATTAAGTTTCAGCGAAGTGGAGATAGATATATTGGTTCACGTTCGCTCAATCACTGAACCTGACCACAAAGCGTTAATATGCGCTGCGCCCCCTTAGTAAATACCGTTTTATGTTTACGTCCGCTATTTTACGCCTGAAATGGGCGCAATCCTGTTAGTAAATCAGGCCCTCTGTACCTCACACACTCTCCTGGCACAAACACACACCATACCTCACACACATACTGCACGACTACTGTTGTATTATAACATGTTTTTATGTGTGTAGTGGTTATGTCTTGATCTGTGAGTAGAGTGGTTATGTGTTGTTTCTATCTTCTCTTACTTCTGACTTGTCTTTTTCTTTCAGAACCTCAAAGTCAGGGGCACCAAAGAAGGGAAAGATCAGAATGCCAAGAACTCTTTAGAAGGTAACACCAGCACTCACTGTCCTTAACCCTAACCATACTCTAACCTTACCCTAACCTTACACTAACAGGCTAGTGTATCTTTGTCTATATGAGCTCTCTCTCCTGTATAAAGACTGAGGGCCCTATCTTGCACCCAGCGCAATTGACATTGTCACCGACGCATGTATCATTCCTATCTTGCACCCGGCGCACAGCAGGATTTTCCCTCCAGAGGCACGCGTCGAAATGAAGGCGTTTCTCTGGCGCAAGTGGTATTTTGCAGTTTCAAAACAATGCCGTGCGCCGTGCGCTATTGACCAGAAAAAAGCTAGTCTAATGTCAGAAGCGGGTGGCGGGTATTCAGAACGCTATTTTAAGGACGCGTGCTTGGCTGCACAGTAGCCTACACTTTACTTCTCTCGTCTACACGAGAGATTTACACCAATTTTTTGGCAAGCCATATATAATTAAAAGGAAAATAAAGTATTTACCACATGAGGAAATCATTGTGATATCCATATCCAAGATATTTAAAAAATAGGCATACATCTAGCGTACACATTGACCCAAATGATTCAGGTTAATTGTAATGGGGTTCTGATGTCTGCCATCTCCTGGCAGATGAGCTGGGGACACACGCACACTGTCCATATCACAGTCTGCGGCGAGATAAGGAGAAAAGGGAGGGAGAGGGAGAGATCGGAAGAGAGGAGAGCCTGATCAGTGGCTGGCCGCACGTGCGCAAGCGCGCACACACACACACACACACACACACACACACACACACACACTCGCTCGCTCTCTCTCTGGCAGATGAGCTGGGGACAGACGCACACTGTCCCTATCAGAGTCTGCAATAAGTTCGGCTATACAGTACATGCTAGGGAATTCAAAAAATTTCCCGTAACACCCGACAGCCAAGAGAGGGCTAAACATACGTATTCACATACGTGTCCCCCCCAGTGTTTTACACAACATTGCCATGAATCATGGATGTGTCAATGACATAAATGAGGATAGATTAGAGGACTTTAGAAGACGTGAGGTTGAACTGCATGTGCCGATGGGTGCAATATTATTACCATGCATACATAACCTAGTGATTCAGTGAGGGTGAACCCAAAACATCGGAAAGTATGTTTTTGTGACTTTTATTTCAAATATGTTGCCACCAAAAAACGAATGCTAGTAACTGAAAAAATACAAACGAGAAATGAAAAGTAGAAACATTTCTTCAAACAAGCATGGGAAAATATTGCCTTGATTGTTTCTGGTAACACACGTTCTGGTGGCCTCACGGTCTTCCTTCAGGTAATTCCACCATTATAATAACAAGCCGCTATGGAATATGCGCTCCTCGCTCTTAAAGGGAATGTGAGATGACGCTCTGATTGGTTTATTGCATATTACGCCCAAACCACACCTATGGCTGAGTAACCTCCTTTGGACCAACCCATTTGACATTTGCGTCGGGCGCAAGTGTGTTTTTTCCGCCGTTATAATAGCAATTGCGCCATAGAGAACCGCCCACACAGCTACTTGCGTTTGGCGCTGTCCTACTTGCGTTTCTGATCGTTAAAATAGGGCCCTGAGTCTCTCTCTTTCCTGTTATGAGACTGAGCTCTCTCTCTCTCACCAGTATGAAGACTGAGCTCTCTCTCTCTCTCTCTCTCTCTCTCCTGTATTAAGACTTAGTCTCTCTCTCTCCTGTATTAAGACTGAATCTCTCGCCCTCCCCCACACAGATCTTCTGTACAAGCCGGTGGACAGAGTCACCAGGAGCACGCTGGTTCTGCATGTAAGTACCTGAGGCATGTGTGTGCATGCTTCCCTGTGTGTGTGTGTGTGTGTGTGTGTGTGTGTGTTTGTGTGAGAGTGAGTGTGAGTGTGAGTGTGAGTGTGAGTGTGAGTGTGAGTGTGAGTGTGAGTACAATTCCTTGTACTGAAACCCACCAAACTATTTGTGTGTGTGTGTGTCCGTGTGTGTCCAATGCGTGTGCGTACGTGTGTTTGTGTGAGTGTGTGTCCAATGCTTGTGTGTGTGTGTGTGTGTGTGTGTGTGTGTGTGTGTGTGTTTTGCAGGACCTGCTGAAACACACACCCTCGTCCCACCCTGACTATCTGCTGCTTCAGGACGCTCTGAGGATCTCACACAACTTCCTGTCCAGCATCAACGAGGAGACCACCCCACGCCGCCACTCCATGACCGTCAAGAAAGGGGAGGTGAGATGTGTGGTCTAACACACACACACACAGTCACTCACACACACTCACACACACACAATCACACACTCGCTCACTCATGCGCATACACACACTCATATTTACACACACACACACACACACACACACCCACAGTCACACAAACACACACTTACTCATGAGCACACACACACTCATATTTACACACACACACACACACACACTTTCATTCTCACACACACACATACACACAGTCACACAAACACACACACACACACTCATATTTACACAAACACACACACACACACACACACACACACACACACACACACACACACACACACACCCACAGTCACAGTCACACAAACACACACTTACTCATGAGCACACTCACACTCATATTTACACACACACACACACACACACACTTTCATTCTCACACACACACATACACACCGTCACTCACAAACACACACTTACTCATCCGCACACACACACTCATATTTACACACACACACACACACACACACACACACACACACACACACACACACACACACATACACACTTTCATTCTCACACTCACAAACACACACAGTCACATACACAGTTACCACCCCCCCAAACATAAGCACATAGTCAAACATATCCTTTCCTCTATTAGGGGCCAGCTTTTAAAAATGACCTGGAAAGGAATCATTCCCACCCTTTCCCTTCTAAACACACACACACACACACACACACACACACACACACACACACACACACAGAGAGAGAGACAGACCTGTGAGTCAGATGACCTGGTGTGACACTTCCTCTGCTCTTACAGGAATCTGGTGCAGGATTTCCCAGTCTGCTTGGCTGAAGAGAGAGAATATACATCATGTGTGTGTGTGTGTGTGTGTGTGTGTGTGTGTGTGTGTGTGTGTGTGTGTGTGTGTGTGTGTGTGTGTGTGTGTGTGTGTCTGTGTGTGTGACTGTTTGTTTATATATGAATCGCATATACGTCAGATGTATGCCACGTTAACTTCACATACATGTCACATACGTCACAGTCCCTGTATTGTATGGTCAGAAACTGGACATGACTGGATTTACCTTCCTCTCTGAAGCAGGTTGAGGAACTGAATTTGAATAGTTCAGATGTGTGTGAGTGTGAGTGTGTGTGTGTGTGTGAGTGTGATTTTTATGCTCAGGACACTGTGTGGTTGTGGGGTCAGGTTTGTGTGAGACTGTTTGTTTGTGTGTGTGTGTTGTGTGTGTGTGTGTGTGTGTGTGTGTGTGTGTTGTGTGTGTGTGGTGTAGTGTAGTTTCAGTGCCATGTGTATGTTATTTCATAGTGTGTGTAGTGTAGTGTAGAGTGTGTGTGTGTGTAGCGCCAGGGCCGTATGTGTGTTTCAGAGAGGTCTTTGAGCTGAGAGTCCCTCAGGACTGCTAAAGATAGGCAGTATTATTAGATGGAGGCGTATGTGGTGCAGTGAGCTACTGACCTCTCTTCTGTTAGAGCTAGTGTCTTTCTCTCTGTGTGTCTCTCTCTCTGTCTGTCTGTCTCTCTCTCTCTCTCTCTCTCTCTCTCTCTCTTTCTCTCTCTCTCTGTCTTACACACGAACACTCACTCACCTTAGTCTGGTAGAGGACAGCTGCTCTCTCCAGGAAGTACAAGCGAACACACTGAGTGGGCCACAGAGTGTTTGGTGATGGTGTGTGTGTGTGTGTGTTTGATGTTGTGTATGTATGTTAGTGTGTCTGTGTGTGTGTTTATTAGTGTGTGGGGGGCGGAGTAAGGGGACAGGTTAGGGGTGTTCGTCTCCGCACACATAAAGTGAGTTTACCAAACTACTAAAGTGAACCAGCAGTGCCCTCTTGTGGCTGTTCATTAGCTGAGACAGCTGTTTGTGCGATTGTGTGTCTGTAAGCGTGAAAACTGTGAGGGTGAAAGTGTGTGTGTGTGTGTGTGAGAGTGACAATGTGTGTGTGGGTGTGAGATTGACAGTGAGTGTGTGGGTGTGTGCGGTTACAGTGTGTGTGTGTGTGTGTGTGTGTGTGAGAGTGACAATGTGTGTGTGGGTGTGAGATTGACAGTGAGTGTGTGGGTGTGTGCGGTTACAGTGTGTGTGTGTGTGTGTGTGTGTGTGTGTGTGTGTGTGTGTCCGGTGTGCAGTGTGCGGTGACAGTGTGTGTTTGTGGCTCCCTCAGAATCGTCAGCTGCTGAAGGACCGCTTCATGGTGGAGGTGGTGGAGGGATCCAGGAAGCTGCGGCACGTCTTCCTCTTCACAGACCTGCTGCTGTGTGCCAAACTCAAGAAGCAAACCGGGGGGTGAGTGATATAGAGAGAATATACACACACACACACACACACACACACACACACACACACACACACACACAAATACACATGCACACACTCTTATACATAAATAACAGATATATATATACAAACAGACATGGACACATAAATACAGACCTACCTAAAGCAGTGTGTGTGTGTATGTGTGTGCGTGTGTGCGCGTGTGCGTGTGTGTGTGCAGGAAAGGCCAGCAGTATGACTGTAAGTGGTACATCCCCCTGGCTGACCTGACCTTCCACACCATCGAGGACTCTGAGTCGTTGCCCGTCCCTCTCATGCCTGAGGAGGAGCTGGAGGCCATGAAGGTCAAGATCTCCCTCATCAAGAACGACATGCACCGAGAGAAGGTCAGTCTGACAACATTTGACCCCTGACCTTTAACCCCTGACCTATACTATCACACACATAATACATACAGCCAACCCCTGCCTTTAACCCCTAACCTATACTATCATCAAGAACGACACGCACCGAGTGAAGGTCAGTATTTAACCAACCTTTAACCCCTGACTTTTAACCCTTGACCTATATTATTACACACATATTACATAAAGCAAACCCCTGACTTTTAACCCTTGACCTATACTATTACACACATATTACATACAGCCAACCTATGACATTTAACACCTAACCTACACTATCATGCATTATTTTTCTATCTGTCTGTAGGTGTGTCCTTTTTATACAATGTATATGAGCATTGACGCAAGATTGTTTTTGTGTGTGTGTGTGTGTGTGTGTGTGTGTGTGTCTGTCTGTCTGTCTGTCTGTCTGTGAGCAGGGATCCAGTAAAGGTGGGAAGTTGATGGAGCGCTTGAAGAAGAAGCTGTGTGAGCAGGAGTCTCTGCTCCTTCTAATGTCTCCATGCATCGCTTTTCGGGTCAACAACAGGAACGGCAAGGTGAGTCTTTACTGAGCCCCTGGTGAGACATTACTGAGCATATCTCTAAACGGTGTTAGAACACTGACAGAATATTGGATGAAGTTTATATGGCATTTTCTGCATTTGATCTGTCCTCCCTGTCCAGTGTGCAGTGCCCCAACTAACCCTAACCCTACTGTACCTGGTTTGTTATCCTGTGTGTGTTTCAGTGTTACACCTTCCTCATCTCCTCCGACTACGAGCGAGAGGAATGGAGGGAAATGATTCGAGAACAACAGAAAAAGTGTAAGTGCACAACAGCTCATCTACTGAACACACTGAACACACTAAACACCTAGAGCTCCTCTACTGAACACACTGAACACGTAGAGCTCCTATACTGAACACACTGAACACACTAAACACCTAGAGCTCCTCTTCTGAACACTGCAGACCCAGAGCTCCTCTTCTGAACACACTGAACACTTCACACCTAGAGCTCCTCTTCTGAACACTGCAGACCCAGAGCTCCTCTACTGAACACACTGAACACTGCAGACCCAGAGCTACAACAATGATGTTCCATTTCTCTGTCTTGCAGGTTTTAAAAGCTTCTCTCTGACATCTTTGGAGCTTCAGATGCTTACCAACTCCTGTGTGAAACTCCAGACTGTTCACACCATTCCACTGACTATCAACAAAGACGGTACAGGACACACACACACACACACACACACACACACACACACACACACATAACTACTGAATATCAACAGAGTTGGTACAGGAAACACACTCACACACACACACACACACACACACACACACACACACACACACACACACACACACACACACACACACACACACACACACACACCACGTATCCCTGCATCACAATTGTTTGTAGTTATAATGAAATGGCTCTAATTCATTAGGGTACAATTTAATCCAGTCTGAAATGCTCTTAGTATTTTAATGTCTGTGTCCCTCCGACTGAATGCTTGTGTCCTCGAGCTCTCTAATGCTGGGCGGGGGTTGTCACCATGTTTTTATAGACACAGTTGCTGCATTAGTGTGAAATGGATGACAGTGTCCTTCTGACTGATGCTCTCTCATGTTCTCCTGTTCTTGGTGACATTCTCTCTGAAGTTCTCTGTCTTGTTCTCCTTCAGATGATGACTCTACTGGCCTGTATGGGTTCCTCAATGTCATTGTGCACTCCGCCTCTGGACTCCAGCAGAGCCATAGTGAGTCCCGTCCTCCTCTCTCTCCCTCTTCTCCTCTCTCTCCCCCCTCTCCTCTCTTTCCCTCCTCTCTTTCCCCCCTCTACTCTCTTTCTCTCCTCTCCACTCTCTTTCTCCTTTCTCTCTCCCCCTCTCCTCTCTCTTCCTCCTCTCCTCTCTCTCCCTCCTCACCTCTACTCTCTTTCTCTCCTCTCCACTCTCTTTCTCCTTTCTCTCTCCCCTCTCCTCTCTCTTCCTCCTCTCCTCTATCTCCCTCCTCACCTCTCTTTCACTCCTCTCCTCTCACTCCCCTTCTCCTCTCCTCTCTTCCTCCTCTCCTCCCTCTTGTAACCTGTACTGCACTCTGGAGGTTACTAAGAGAGGTTACTATGAGAGGTTACTAAGAGACGTTACTAAGAGAGGTTACTAAGAGAGATTACTGAAAGAGGTTACTAAGAGACGTTACTAAGAGACGTTACTAAAAGACATTACTAAGAGGTTACTAAGAGAGGT
>NC_137913.1:7334903-7339903 GCF_963457725.1 Sprattus sprattus | reverse complement strand
TTATTTGATTGGCTGGAAATATTTTTTTCCATTCCTCATTGGCTCACTTACAGAGTACCTGCTATAAAACTCATATCTGCTCTTGACCAATTTTGATTATTAGTGTAAATAAAAATGCTTTGTCCATGTTTTATTTGTGTAAAATAGAATGCTTTGTCCATGTATTATTGTGTAAATAAGAATGCTGTGTCTAAGGATTATTGTGTAAATAAGAATGCTGTGTCTAAGGATTATTGTGTAAATAAGAATGCTGTGTCTAAGGATTATTGTGTAAATAAGAATGCTTTGTCATGTATTTTTGTTTTGCAAGTTAGTTGGCTAGTTCAGTTGAAGGGAAATTAAGATGTGTGTACATTTCCTCTCAAAGTCTTCCAAGATATGTAGAGGCAGACCGGCAGCCTGGGATCAGACCGGGTGGCTTTGGAAAGACAGTACAGGGACCTTGATTATATGATACTGTGTGTGTGAGAGGTTGGATGCTGTGTGTGAGAGAGTTTGATAGTATCTGTGAGAGGGTTTGATAGTGTGTGTGAGAGGGTTTGATAGTGAGTGAGGCGTAGACGGCCTCTCATATCTGTGTGTGTGTGTGTGTGTGCAGGGTGGCTGAGAATGAGGGTGTAAATAAGATGTCCTTCCACAACCTGGCAACCGTGTTTGGCCCCACCCTTATGCGGCCCTCAGAGAAGGACAGCAAGACGCCAACCAATCCCATGATGATGACTGACAGCTGGTCTCTGGAGGTCATGTCTCAGGTAAAGTTGTGTGTTTGTGTGTGTGTGTGTGTTTGTGTGTGTGTGTGTGTGTGTGTGTGTGTGTGTGTGTGTGTGTGTGTGTGTGTGTGTGTGTGTGTGTGTGTGTGTGTGTGTGTGTGTGTGTGTGTGTGTGTGTGTGTGTGAGCGTACCACAACTCTAATCTACATGACGGGTGTTTCAGTTGTTTCGTCTTCATAACCTGTGTGTGTGTGTGTGTGTGTGTGTGCGTTGTTCAGGTTCAGGTGTTGCTGTATTTCCTTCAGCTGGAGGGGATCCCCACGCCTGACAGCAAGCGCCAGAGTATCCTCTTCTCTTCAGAAGTCTAGAGGACCCAACGCCACTGCACTGGACTGCCACTAGAGGGCTCTAGAGTATCAGAGTATTCGCTTCTCCACAGAAGTCTAGGACCCAACGCCACTGCCCTGGTTTGCCACTAGGGGGCGCTGTGCTGGGGGGGGGGAAACAGACCGCCTTATGCTCGTCACTTAAATCATTCTTTCAGTCTTCAATCACAATCACTTGCAGACATTATGCATTCCAACACGTATTTGCACAAGAGAGAATTATTTTCCACTGGTTGTTTCTGTCTCACAGTACTTATTATTTTTGAAGAAGAAACCAGTAGATCACAGCACTTCATTGTTAGTCATATCTAAATCATCTTTATACATCTTTCCTTTGGTCTACTGAGCACTTACAATCATTCCATTCTGCTGTGACCAACCATTGAACTTGGCCAAAGGGCCTAGTAACAATTCCACACACACATAGTCAGTCCCATTTCAGCCTATTGAATGGGCACATTCACAATAAGGGTAGGTGTGAGCAACATGTTTAAGAGGAGATTGCTGACCATCAGCTGGCAGATAAGCCAACCTGGGTTAAGGGTTGGCAAGGGATAGGTTAATTAAACCCTGCCTGCCATCAGATTTACAGAAGAGAAAAGAATGGCTCATTAACTTTTTAAGAGAGAACGTTATTAGCCAGGCGTAGTTTACACAGAAGCATATGTAGCACAGGTCTCTAGTGTGCTTGACATTCCATGACGCTAATTTATCTCACCAACATCTAACCCAACATGCACTGTGTCTGTGTGTGTAGTACCACAGTGCTCTTGGTCTCCCTGGCTCCCTGTCGCCCTGCCTGCCTCCTACCTGCAACATTCCCACTGTCGGATGGAATACTGGCGCTTATCCCAGTGAATCCACTTCCAAACACACTGGTGGAAAAGAGACTGAGACTTATATACTGTTGTGATGGAAAAGAGACCGAAGTTATACAATTATAGTCCCTGTGGTCCTGTATCTAACTGCTGATACTTAGAGACGGTGTACAAATGAATCTTTCGAAGAGAACATTCTCGTCCTTTTTTTAGAAAGGACTGAACAAGCAATACTTAGTCTCTCTCTAGTGTAGCATATCTAACATGGTTGTATTTGAAGATTTCTCAGTTTTCAATATTTTCAGTTTAGGCTAGAGAAAGCCTTTTATTTTAGGAGTAGTCCTTACTGTGCCAATTTTCTGATTTCAGTCGAAGTTTAATTTGTTTTAGAGATTTATTGGTGTGTGTTTACTGTATGTAGAGAAAGGCTTCTCCAACCTAGTATTTGATCTAACATGCAGGCATGTTTCTGATGTCTACTTGCTTGTCATTCCTCCTGTATACAGTTTTCGTTTGAAAAGCCCAGGCCACCGCACCCACTGAAGGGGGCTCTTTTGATTGCGATGTTACATGTTTACTGATGTCTACTTGCTTGTCATTCCTCCTGTATACAGTTTTCATTTGAAAAGCCCAGGCCGCACCCACTGAAGAAGGGGGCTATTTTGATTGCCATGTTACATGTTTACTTGTGTTTGTTTTGTTGTTTCTCCTTCTCGCCTTGTGTGTCTTCCTCGTTGCTGTAATCTACTCCGAGCCACTCCTCCTCGCTGCCCTGTGTGACTGTTGAAACCATAGACATACAGTATGTGTATATATGTCTATGGTTGAAACTAGGAGTGCTTGCTGGTCCTCTGGTCCACTCTCTTGTAGCATCATAAGACTGGATAGTTGGCACAAAATGGCTATTCACTGGACTGTAGTTTCCTTTTTTCACCTTTGTGGAGGTGAGTAGGAAATGTCATGAGCTACTGCACACTGTGATAATGGGCTTTACATTTGATGTGTTTGTGATCGGTCAGCTGCCTGAAGAAAAAGCTAAGTTCTCTTCTAGAAGTTAGAAGTTTAGAAGCTCAATCTTAAAAGCAGGATATGGTTTATGCAATAAACTTGACCATTCTGGGAAGCCGTGTCTTCATATTACTGTAAGATTTTCCCACTTGGTCCCTGTAAACCATGTTGTCTCGTAAACGGAATGTTCTTCCACACTGCAAACTCACACATGAACATGAATCTGAAATAAGATCTCAATGATCCTGATTTTTGTCGGCCATCTTTCTTCCTCTCAACATAGCTGGAAGATGAAATCCCATCTCTCCAGTGGGATCCTCCTTATATATACATTCTGCTCTACATGCTTCACAGTTTTATGATTTTAACCCAAGGTAAACCCTAACCCTTGATTTACGCCAACTGATTGGCCAATCGACTGATGCTGTAATGACACATGTAGGCCTGAGGATCCTGTCTCCACATACCAGAATCAGACATCAGAATCAGAAACAGATTTATTGTCAAGTAGGTATACGCCTACCTGAAATTTGCTCTGGTGCATGGGTGCATACAGTAAACATAAAAACATAAACACACAATAAGTACTACACATAACATAGAAACACACTAAGTACTACACATAACATAAGTACTAGATAGAACACAGTATGAAAACAGATGTATAAAAAAAGTAAAGTGAGAGGTAAAATGTAAAAAAGAAAATGCAGGGCAGGTATGCAAAAGTGAATGTGCAAAGAAGTGAAATACATACAACGGAAGACCAGCCAATGCTGAGAAGAGACTGGTGTGTCTCTGCCAATCTGAAGTTTTTTTTGTGTTACGATGATTTTATTTATAAGCCGCTCATTAGTTTCAGTGTTCTTGTTGGGCTGTGGATTTTAAATATGCAACTTGAATTGCATTTGATTTTACACACTTCGGGGGAAATAACTATACATTATTATTATGTATTTATTTATTATGTATTATAGGGGGGACGATCTAGCATACAAGGCGGCGTGAGGCAGAGACCTGAAATGCTAGTGAGCCCTGTGGCACTTACGTCGCTCATTTCCAGGAAAGCCGTTTATACTTACACTCACACACACAGACGCACACAGAAGACCACTTATAACTCAATGGGACCACAGGAGGGCCAGTCTTACGTGGCAGTGACACTTTACACTGACGGTATTACACAGGGCATAAAACAGCATTAACACAGACGAAATGTATCTGTTACACCAGCTGACATTACACATGTATACCCTCTTACCAGACACAAAAGGATGCATGACCTGAACGGTAACGAGTAACCAGTCTAACACCGAGGTATGCAGACACAGACAGGCTACTCAAATCTCTCGCCCGGAAGTTTCCCTAGCCCTCCCCGAGTTGCCTACACTACAACACCCTTACTGTTGGGTACCGTCCTGCACATCCCTATCACTGTTCCAAGTTTAAGTTTGAGATGGGTGACGTGAGGAGGAACATACAAATCCACCCGTAAAACACACGTCGTATCACCAGCGCCGCCAGGGCAGCTCCACACAGCTGCTCATCTGGTATGCGCAGCTCTGTGTGGAGGCAGAATTATGCTGCTCTGTGCTTTCAATCAGTCGGGGGCCGCCTACGGTGAAAATGTGACAACTGGGAGAACTGATCCCTGTCGAGCCGATGCAAAACATTTTCAAATACGTGAGGGCGTCTCAATCTCACCCTTGTGCCAAAACTACCCACACCGTCTTAATTGAAGTATATCGCACACTTGGATAAAAATTGCAACCCGAGGTAAGGACCCTTGTTTCTCTGTTGTCTTTCTAAGTTAGCTAACTAGCACTAGCCAGCTACTCAATGTTTGCTAGCTTATCGGTGCTGCCAATGTTAGCTACGCTAGACAGTAGGCAGGGATTCCTGTTTATTGTACAGGGCTCTGGTTAAACTGCCTCAGGGATTACATTTGACCTGTGCAGACGAACGACTTTTGATCATTCAAAAGTACAAGTACCTTATTTGTTACTAAATGTCAGGCTACTTAGTAAATCTAATTAAGAACTCCACATGATTAGCGTTGATAAGTAATATAAGCACCAAA
>NC_137913.1:7322403-7329903 GCF_963457725.1 Sprattus sprattus | reverse complement strand
GGAGAGGGTTGTCTCCGATGGGAGTGTGATGGTGGCATGGGGGAACGGACGATAAACCCCGAAGTCTAATTGTGTATGTATCGCCTGACAAACACACACACCGTTAGCCGTCTGTACCTGGCAAGTGATTTGTGCTAGTCCAGAGTGACTCCCTGGAAAGCACTTTTTGGGAGAGGGTTGTCTCCGATGGGAGATGAGGTGTGACCAGACGGCGTCCCCAGACGGCGTTCCCTGTCACCGAAGTCCCCCCTAAGAATGTTTTTTTATCTTATGAAGTAATGCCCTTCTGGTGAAGACCTAAGGGTTTGAAACACTGCTTATGAAGGGGGGGAGAGAGATGGTTGCTGCTGCTGCATTTGTGTGTTAGTGGACACCGAGGTCATATTCACTAGGGTTAGGGTGAGGGAGATAGTTTGTGATTGTGAAATGAGTATGAAGGGGTAGGGAAAGGGAAAGAAATCCTCCTGCATCTCTATGTTCTCTATGAAAGGGAAAGGAATCCTCCTGCATCTCTATGTTCTACAGGCTCTTTGGGTTCTCCGGGACCTGGAGTTTCATAACATCTCCAAAGTGAGTTATCTTTGCACCTCTCCCTGCCAGGGAATGTGTACACTCGGCACATTTCAGCGGGGGCTGCTCATGAGCAGGCGCTCGGTGCTCGGCGCTCGGCGGTGGACGGTGGGGGGGGGGGGGTCCAGGGCTACAGCTGTGACACATTAGGCTCCGTAAAAGCCTCTCGGAGCTCAAGGAACCAATCAGATTCACTTCAGATCAGACCCAGGAGGACAATAGAGGATCATGAAAATTCAAAGAAAAAAAAAAAAGCTCAGGTCTGAAAAATCTGAAGGACTCTCCAATGAAATAGGGGGGGGGGGGGGGGGCAGAAGGGCTGGAGAGAGAGAGAGAGAAGTGCAGTAAAAGGAAGAGAAGGGAAGTAGTGGGAGAAAAGAGAGAGAAGAGGATGAAAGAGAAGGAAAGGAGCGAGAGAGAGAAGGCAAGGAGAGGAGACCGAAGTGGATGATGGGTAGAGTGAAGAGAAAGAAAGAAAGAGAGAGAGAGGAGAGATGGAGAGAAGAGGAAGAAGAAGGAGAAAGAGAAGAGAAGGAGGAGGAGAGAGTGAGAGAAAGGAGAGAGAAGAGGAAGAAGGGGAGAGAGAGATGTTGGAGAGTGGTAGGGATGTGGGGGGAGAAAGAGAGGGGAGGAAATGGTGGTGAGCGAGAGAAGGGAAGGAGAGGGGTCATTTTGGAAAAGAGAAGGGAGAGGGGAATGAGGCGGTCTTGGTGTCTGTGTGCTGCCACCTCATGGATGGGAGTGGAAGGGTTTACTTGACAGTGTGAGCACCCCCGTTCAGCTGTGTCACATAAGGGCCAACACACACACACACCTTAAACACTCCTCACAACTATACTTCTCACACACGCATCATATACATACATACATACATACATCGTCACACATACACTTTATACACTCCTCACACAACCAAATATCTTACAACACCTGTCACACACACACACACCTTTAGACATACAGTACTGTGCAAAAGTTTTAGGCAGGTGTGAAAAAATGCTATGAACTAAAAATGCTTTGAAAAATGTAAACAATAAATGTTTATTTTGTATCCATTTACATGGTAAGACTGAGCAAAGCAACAAGACACAACGTAGTTATACTGCATCAGCAGGGTCTCTCCCAGACAAAGATTTCAAAAGCAGACAGGGGTTTCAAAATGTGCAGTTCAAGCTCTTTTGAAGAAGACGTTGAGGATCGTAGACGCAGTGGTCAGCCAAGGAAACTTAATGCAGCTGATGAAAAACACATCAAGCTTATTTACCTTCGAAATCGGAAGATTTCGGGCAGTGGCATCAGCTCAGAACTGGCAGAAACCAGTGGTACCCAGGTACAGACATTTACTGTCCGGGGAAGTCTGGCCAGAAGTGGTCTTCATGGAAGAGTTGCAGCCAAAAAGCTCTACCCCGACAAGGAAACAAGGCCAAGTGACTGAACTAAGCACGAAAACATAGAAACTGGGGTGCAGAAACATGGCAGAAGGTGCTCTGGACTGATGAGTCAAAATTAGAAATATTTGGCTGTAGAAGAAGGCAGTTTGTTCGCTGGAGGCTGGAGAGAGGTACAATAATGAGAGTCTGCAGGCAACAGTGAAGCATGGTAGAGGTTCCTTTCCAGTTTGGGGCTGCATTTCTGCATGTGGAGTTGGAGATTTGGTCAGGATGAATGGTGTCCTCAATGCTGAGAAATACAGGCAGATACTAATCCATCATGCAATACCATCAGGGAGCCGTATGATTGGCACCAAATGTATTCTGCAGCAGGAACATAACCCCAAACATACAGCCAATGTCATTAACAACTATCTTAAGCTTAAAGAAGAACAGAAAGTCCTGCAAGTGATGGTATGACCCCCACAGAGCCCTGATCTCTACATCATCGAGTCTGTCTGGGTTTACATGAAGAGACAGAAGAATTTTAGGAAGCCTACATCCACAGAAGATCTGTGGTTAGTTCTCCAAGATGTTTGGAACAATTTACCAGCCGAGTTCCTTCAAAAACTGTGCGCAAGTGTATCTGGAAGAATTGATGCTATTTTGAAGGCAAAGGGTGGTCACACCAAATATTGATTTAATTTAGAATTTTCTTCTGTTCCTTCACTGCATTTTGTTAATTTATGAAGAATTGATGAAAATAAACTGTTAACACTTCCATTTTTGAAAGCATTCTTAGTTTACAGCATTTTTTCACACCTGCCTAAAACTTTTGCACAGTACTGTACATGTCCTTATTACAAGTCCTTATTTTATATTCCAAGCTTTTTTTATAGTTTAAGCATAGACTAGGCTACTTCTACTGATTCAAAAACACTCCAATTAGCCTAGGGCAATTTGGTTAACGGCATGGTTTCATAACACACACACACACAGCAATATGTGTATACGGTGTGGTTCGATACTAAAAACGCACAGCAACTCTACTAGGTAAAGTCTCTCTCTCTGGCTTTCACATAAGAATCCCATTAATGTGTCCCATCATTAGGTACAACATTGGATAAATAACGCTAGAGGTCTCACGCAGTTGACCTGGCTATATCTCCTAGCAATCTCTAGCTTAGGGAACCATATTACAGCTTGTAGTTGCTAGCGTGTCTTATATGAACACCATTAAATATAAAGTGAATATGAAGTAATGTGCGTGGATCGTGATGTCTCAGTGACTTGTGTGTCCCCTACAGACGATGCGGTAGATGTATCGGCCGTAGAGCCAAAGTGTGTGTGTGTGTGTGTGTGTGTGTGTGTGTGTGTGTGTGTGTGTGTGTGTGTGATGTCTCAGTGCCCTGTGTGTGATGTCTCAGTGCCCTGTGTGTGTTGTCTAAGTGCCTTGTGTGTCCCCTACAGACGGCGCGGTAGATGTATCGGCTGTGGAGAGCCCAGCATGAAGAAAGCGGGGCGGCCAGCGGTGTCTAAGGCTCCTGGAGGAAAGACGGAGGCAGCCGCCCCTGGCCCTACACCTAAAGCCCCTGCCAAGACATCCACCACCACCACTACTACTACCACTACTACTCTGGACAAGGTACACAGCCAGCACATTGCCATGCCAGAGAAGCACTCCCATTTAAATATGCCTGATTTGTACAGGTGTTATTACAGGAGAAGGAAACAGTACATTGAAATTAGTAGTAATTGGTTAAACAAGGCAACCTCAGCTGCCTTGTACTATCTACCGCACTATCAACCTATCCCTTTAGAAGCGCCACACATCAGAGCCTTCACCATGAACAACCAGAGCTCTGTCAGTGACACCAGCAACATGTGTGGAGTTAGCATGGAATACTCCTATAGAACTCTATAGAGCTGAGGGAGGGTGTGTGTGGAGTTAGCATGAAATACCCCTATAGAGATCTATAGAGCTGAGGGACGGGTGTGTGTGGAGTTACCATGGAATTGATAGTTTTCAGCTGACGTCAGAATGACCAGCTGAAGGGCAAAAAAGACGTTCCAAAGCTATTTAACACGGGAGTTAATACAGGAACCACCCACCTTTCAAGCTCTTTTAATATAAGTTAGTAAAATGCCAGACAGCTGTTGTTCGGTTGGCTGTTTAAATCGGCGAGGAGACAACCCCGGATTTAGTTTTTAATCGCATTTAAAACCCGCTACCGCTCCTGCCAGCTGATACAAGAAGTGTTTATTTCGCCGTGGCTGGCAGCTGATTGTATGCTCCTTCTGGTTCAACTTTTCTCGGACACACAGTAAACTGTAGACTTACTTTTGGAGCTGGAAAGAAAAGCAGTCACCCTGTTCTGGTCGCCTAATTTATCAGAATAACTACCTAAAATGGGAACAAATCAAGTAATAAAGACAAACAAAGCATCAAAACGATTCAAATGGGATTACCCAGCTGCTGATCTACCTAAGCAAGCAAGTAGGTTAGGCTTGTGTATTTAGTCATTCAACTAGTAATACTACAATGTCAGAAGAAAATATATGGGAAGATCATTTAAGTTGTCATTCGCCAGACAAGGTTTTCGTACTGGTTTAAACCAGGGAATTGTTTCAAAACATAACGAACATCGTTGGGTAGGCTAACGGCTGCTAGCTTACAGCAGGTACCTCGCTAGCTGGTACCTAGCTAATAAATGGCATTTATCTTTGCTCTTATTATGAAGATGGTTTTTAGCTTTCACCTTCCAGACGACATCGTTGTGAACCCAACCACTTCTGAAAATTAAATAACTATCTGTGCTTCTGTAGGCTTTCTGTTTCTTTCTGTGAGGTGTGTATGGGGACGGATTTTCTATTAGATAGGCCTAGATGTAAATATCTCCACACTGGAGCTCAGACAGGGACTGTGGGGAGGTTAACGAAATAAAAATGTCAGGACACCTGCAATAAATGTATCACAAGTTCCTAATTTGTTTTCCCTTGTGAATATTTCTGTCTGGCTATAGTGGTATGGTCTGTGGTTGATGGCAATCGTATTTGAGTAGGCACTGCTCGGCGTTTTTCACTGTTTCTCGCTGTTTCGCTGTTCTTTTTGCCCGTCAGCTAACAATTGTTGTGACGTCACTGAAAACTATCAATACCCCTATCAGGCATGAGAATCACTCACCTTTCAGCGAAATTCGCCGTTTTGAAAACAAAATAGGTGACCTACGTGAATCGTGTAGATTCGATGAGTTTTGTTTTTGTGGGGGGGGGGGGGGGGGGGGGGGGGTTGGACATATTTTTCATATTCAGATGACATGTACATTTGTACTGAACTAGTGCTGGCGGCGGCAAGGTGCTCAGTGTTGCCAGATTGTAAATTGCGTATCATATCAAAGGCTCAAAATGATCGTATTTGGAGGATAATGAATTATATCTGTCAACACTGGGAAAGTTTGACCAATGACAGAGCTCGCGCAAGAAGGTGGAACGTAAGTGATACCCTTTCCAAAACGTGTAAAGACGTAATAACTCATTTGTGAAAGACCCAGAGAAACAATAATATCCGACGAGGCAAAATCCCGGACAATTTTGGAATCCCTGCTGGACGCATTTTTTTGGTGTGACCGTAATGTTACCATATAAAACGTTAAAACATGTGTTCGGTAACTTAACGGGATGATTCATTTCAAGGGGCATAACCTTCAGATACAAGTATGAAAAAGTTAGCAATGATGTGATTAGCCTGGTTACGAGACGGCTACGGTGTGAATAACTGATGGAGTAAGATAATTTAGCTACATTAACTCAAACGCCACGGAGACTCCCTGTTCTAACTTTGAATCGCTCTGTTGGGGCAAAGTGACCATTGCAAAGGTGTTTGACTACAGACTGTCAACGTAGCAAATAATTCCTACTATTTCAGCCAGTCAACTTACAAGCCTTGCAGGTATAAAACAAATCATGACGTCAGATGACCATTTTCAGTCTCGTTACCATAAACAAGACCCAATACAGTGCAACCCTGAGCACTGACATGATAAGCACTTTGGTGACAAGAAAGGTGAGCATGGCTGCAAAGGGGACTCTTGTCACATGGAAGGCTTCAGTGATGCTCTGCTCAAAAAGGCCAAGTCGCCAAGCTATGAGGCAAAGCAGTCAAGAGCAAGTGCCACTGGAAGTAGATAGATGGATACTTTAATAGGAGCTTAACATATTTTTAAATACAGCCGCGGAAAAAATTAAGAGACCACTTCAAAATTATCAGTTTCTCTGGTTTTACTATTTATTGGTATGTGTTAAAGTAAAATGTACATTTTAGTTTTATTCTATAACCTACTGGCAACATTCCTACTAAATTTCAAATAAAAATATTGTCATTTAGATAATTTATTTGCAGAAAAATGACAATTGGTCAAAATAGCAAAAAAGATGCAGTGTCTTCAGATCTCGAATAATGCAAAGAATACAAGCTCATATTCATTTTTAAACTACACAATACTAATGCTTTAACTTAGGATGAGTTCAGAAATCAATATTTGGTGGAATAACCTTGATTTCAAATCACAACTTTCATGTGTCTTGGCATGCTCTCCACCAGTCTTTCACATTGCCGTTGGGTGACTTTATGCTACTCCTGGCGCAAGAATTCAAGCAGCTCGGCTTCTTTTCATGGCTTGTGACCATCCATCTTCCTCTTGATCACATTTCAGAGTTTTTTTTATGGGATTCAGGTCTCGAAATTGGGCTGGCCATGACAGGGCCCTGATCTGGTGATACTCCATCCACACCTTTACTGGCCTGGCTGTGTGGCATGGAGCATTGCCCTGCTGGAAAAAACACTTCTCAGAGTTGGGGAACATTGTCAGAGCAAAAGGAAGCAAGTTTTTCTTCCGGGACAACGTTGTACTTTGTCTGGCTGAGGTTTGTAAAAGACCATAAGGATTGAACCAAAGCGGACTGGAGGGTCTCCTGGTTCGTCTTCTCTGATGAGTCCAATTTTCAGCTTTGCCCAACTGATGGTCGTCTGATGGTTAGACGGAGACCTGGAGAGGCCTACAAGCCACAGAGTCTTGCACCTACTGTGAAATTGGACTCATCAGAGAAGACGAACTAGGAGACCCTCCAGTCGGCTTTGGTTCAATCCTTATGGTCTTTTACAAACCTCAGCCAGGCAAAGTACAACGTTGTCCCGGAAGAAAAACTTGCTTCCTTTTGCTCTGACAATGTTCCCCAACTCTGAGAAGTGTTTTTTCCAGCAGGGCAATGCTCCATGCCACACAGCCAGGCCAGTAAAGGTGTGGATGGAGTATCACCAGATCAGGACCCTGTCATGGCCAGCCCAATTTCGAGACCTGAATCCCATAAAAAAAACTCTGAAATGTGATCAAGAGGAAGATGGATGGTCACAAGCCATGAAAAGAAGCCGAGCTGCTTGAAGTCTTGCGCCAGGAGTAGCATAAAGTCACCCAACGGCAATGTGAAAGACTGGTGGAGAGCATGCCAAGACACATGAAAGTTGTGATTTGAAATCAAGGTTATTCCACCAAATATTGATTTC
>NC_137913.1:7280051-7307203 GCF_963457725.1 Sprattus sprattus | reverse complement strand
CCTCTGCACCCCATTACCCAGACAGACCAACTGTTTTATGCTCCAACATCCCAACGCCTCAATTCCCCAACATCCCGACCCATCAGTCTCCCCATCCGTCAGAACCCCCAACACCCTGTCCCATCAGTACCTCAGCGCATCTGTCTGAAGAAGAGTGGCTCCCCTCACAACTCTCTCCCCCCCCCCCCCCCCCCCCCTTCCGTCTGGATCCACAACAAACATACCTGTGTCTCCCGCCTGTACTGGACTTCTGCAAAACAGGCTGAACTTATCTGCAGCTCAATACCAGCGCTGCTCCATTCCTTTCTCCCCACATACACTGTACATAACTGTAAGAGCATTCCTATGCACAAGAACTCGTGTTTAGTGGATTTGTACTTGTTTGTATTTACATTTTGAGCACAAACTGGAGTTGGCTTATTTTGAAGGACAGACTGATGGCTTGAGCCAGTTCGTCCCTTGACTACATTCCAGCGCCTTCACACACATCATGGACACCTTAAATGAACAGCGCCTTCACACACACACACACACACACACACACACACACACACACACACACACACACACACACACACACACACACACACACACATCATGGACACCTTAAATGAACAGTGCCTTCACACACACATCATGCACACCTCAAATTAACTGTAACATTCAAGTTTAAAATAGCAAAGCTCATAGGCTGCTTCCGGTAACATTGATACACTAATTTTACAGGTGCCTGGGGTAACATTTGCACTCACATTCATATTTTAAAAGGTGACTTGAGTATGTATATGTATATATATCGAGTACTTACTGCTAAGCGGATCTATCACAGGTTATGCCTGCCCTGTAATGCATGAAGGAGAGCCAGTCACCAAGTAATAGCTAACAGTATAACTCATGCAGTGTATTAAGAGCTAGTTACCCAGAATAGCTAACAGTATAACTCATGCAGTATATTAAGAGCTAGTAACCCAGTATAGCTAACAGTATAACTCATGCTGCATCCTAACAGCTAGTCACCTAGTATAGTTAACACTTTCTAAAGAAGCATAATCTAGGATACTGTCTTTTCTAAAGAATACTCCTTTTCCATGAGTGGTCACTAAAAAGCAGGACTTTTTAGTTTGCTGAGGAGAACATGAAGAAAGTTAGGTCTTGTCTCCTCGTTTTTAGTTAATTGGAATCTCCCTATGGGTACAAGTTGGTTTTAAATGGCAGCTTGTCAGTGTGTACAGTCTACATCAGTATTGTGTGTACAGTCTTAATCAGTATTGTGTCATCTCCATGTAGCGTATGGTGTGTGTGTGTGTGTGTGTGTGTGTGTGTGTGTGTGTGTGTGTGTGTGTGTGTGTGTGTGTGTGTGTGTGTGTGTGTGTGTGTGTGTGTGTGTGTGTGTGTGTGTGTGTGTGTGTGTGTGTGTGTGTGTGTGTGTGTGTGTGTGTGTGTGTGTGGTGTGTGTGTGTTGTGTGTGTGTGTGTGTGTGTGCGTGCGTGTGCGTGCGTGCCATATATACGTCTTTGTGCTTGTTTACTTGAGTGTGCCTTAATGCTTCAACACCTGAAACATTCTCAGGACTAACTCTCATGTATGTGTTTTTTATGGCGGCCATGTTGGTTTTTTATGGCTACCATCTGCTGTCCTTCTCATAGTCACACGGATGCAGGTCGTGTTGATTTAATTTCTGTTTCCTTCAGGCCATGGAGATGTGTCTGTGTGTGTGTGTGTGTGTGTGTGTGTGTGTGTGTGTGTGTGTGTGTGTGATGTTTCAGAGCATCACTGGCTTCTTACTATCAGCTTAGACTCCTCCCCTCTAGCTCTGTGTATCCTGGGTCAGGTTAGGCTCAGACTGTCCTGATCGTTTGAGCATGCCTAATAGAACAAAAAATATCTCTATGTATCCCGGGTCAGGTTAGGCTCAGACTGTCCTGATCGTTTGAGCATGCCTAATAGAACAAAAAATATCTCTGTGTATCCTGGGTCAGGTTAGGCTCAGACTGTCCTGATCGTTTGAGCATGCCTAGTAGAACAAAGAATAGCTCTGTGTTACCTGGGGTAGGTTAGGCTCAGACTTTTGAAAACAGACTTGATTCTGTGCAGTACACACACACACACACACACACACACACAGCTCGTTTTCTGGAAAGATGCAGTGTGAAAGTCAGTTGTATCATTCTGAATGATATAAGGTTGTCCTTAGAAATCTAGCAGGAGTCGTCAGCTTTTCTTCAGGTAAACGCTGACTTGTCAATTTGACAATTTATTATGCTCAGAGAAAGTGCCATCGTTATTATTTTCATCCTGTGAAAGGAGCAGTTCTGCCAAAAGTTGATACTGACTTGCTTTTCACATTCCAGGGTTCATCCCCAATACATGTTCATTGCTGAAATGCTAAATGCCTTCTGCTTGTGTTGCATTTTAGCAGGCTTAGGTTGTTAACCTTACCAGTAATGGAAGTTATTTACATTGAAGTTAACATTACGTTAAATACCAAAAATGTCACGTTTGAAACTGCATAGTTAAAGCTGAGTAACCTAATTTGATACAAACAATGTTGTGAATTAGCAGAGTTACCTAGCAACAACCCTTCACATTCCACTGATATCAGTTTTGTGACATTGTGTAATGGGAGTCCTGCAGTGTGGAGAATGACATCATGGTGTACATATGGTATGTCTGAAGAACTGGGTGCAATTTCATGCAAATGCCTTTGCCATACATTTAACAGAATGCTAGTTTTGGTTGCCTCAACTACTTTTACATAATTGCAATGTCAGCATGCTAAGAAAAACGACTAAAGCAAACAAGCAATTTGGTACCAATTTGTACAAGATGATCCACTGTATGTATTGTAAGCATGTGATGATCCACTGTATGTATGCTTACCATGAGTTGATCCACTTTATGTTAAGAATGAAGGCAGCAAGTGCAGCTTAATTTCAGATTAATGGAATTCAGTGGCTTCGGCAGCTGCTATCAACGGTTGCTAGATTGATGTGTAATGTGAATGTGTTCCTTGAATGTGTTTATTGCAACTCATAAACAGCATCTCACCATGTGTGTGCAGGCTGTGCTACAAGCACACAGCTGGTTTACTGCCTTTTATGCCACCTCCGGATTCTACTGCGAGATCCTCCTTCCTGTAGTTTCTTCTCTACTGTATTGTGGATGTAAGATGCGAGAGCACCATCATCAGCGAGGCCTACTAAGGTCATTCATGTCATGCAATGGCCGTAGCAGAGTTTAATCAGCCTTGGGGTTTCATGCTTACACCTTTTCCTGTTCCGATGCTGCAGGTTAAATGGCTATTGGGCTGTCAACCACACCCAGAAAGAAGTGATGCATTCATTTAAGCCTTCAACCTCTCGTATGGCCTTTATTCTTCCAGAGAAAGCAGAGACTTTTCTCTTTTATATGTATAAATATATATATATATATTGTGTTTTTTTTTTAAATAAGTAAATCTATTTTGGAAAATAGATATGTTCAATACTGAATGTCAAGGTCAAATGATGGACTACCAAGGTAAAATGGAGTCACCCCTGGCAGTTGATTGATGTTGAAGTGTAGAGTAATGTCTGTATTTATGTTGTTTAGAAATATTAAAAAAAAACTGCACCAACAAAGCTGAAGTGTTTCACTGATTTGTGTCAGTTTAAAGAATCCTAGTCCCAGTGGATCTAGCCCTAGCTCTAGCCATTGCCCACAACTGCCTTGCACAGCCCCCGGCGGTGCGCAGAGGAAGAAGCGTGTCCGTGGTTTTCCTGCGCGCAAGTTGGATGACTGTGAGGCAAAGTGGTCCTTCACAACTGCCCGGAGAACAGATCGCATACCAAGTCATCAGCATCCACGAAGTGATCGGTATCTCGTGTTGATTTTGCCTCGGATATTCCTATAGCTTGAATCCGTTGCCTTTTCATGTTTAATTATGATTTTTTTTTAAGCTGAAAAGGGAGTTTCCAGTATTTTCTGCCTTAACGTAGGCGCAGCTGTGGGGTTTTTTTTTACAATAAAAAAAAGTGTTTCCGCATCGTCTTCAATTCGAGGTAAGATGCTTCCTTTATTCCGAATAGACTAGTTCGTTTTTAACGACAGGAGTTAACTCATGTAAAACTGCTCTGACCGTCTTATGTTAACATTGGTCAACAGGTTTCACTTCAAATATTAAGTAGTTTACCAGAATACCAGAAAAGTGTCATGATTAATCACCCAATGCGATTGTAATGATATAATGTATAGTAAGACCTTAGCTTAAACATATTTGAGTCAGTTTTTAGAAATTCTGTGAAGGATAGGGTCTGGTTGGTGTTATTACTATTTCCTGGTGTGTATCTGAGTATTATTGAATAGTGTGGTGTGGCTATGTGAGATTCCAGTTCCCCCTTTTCCCCTCCCACGTCAGTTATTGAAATGCTCTTTCTCATTCCTTAGCCTGTTGAACTCATGTCAAGTTCAGAGTTGTGTCATGTAACATTTAAGTTTAAAGTGAAATTACCTCAAATCAAACCTATTGCAATTGGCAACACAAGACTTTAGCCCACTCACCTAGGCACTGACTGCATCACTCACCTGGGCACTGACTGCACCACTCACCTGGGCACTGACTGCATCACTCACCTGGGCACTGATTGCCCTCCACACCTGGGCACTGACTGCATCACTCACCTGGGCACTGATTGCATCACTCACCTGGTCACTGACTGCTGCCTTCCACATAGGCCTTTAGCCCACTCACCTAGGCACTGACTGCATCACTCACCTGGGCACTGTCTGCTCCACTCACATGGGCACCGACTGCCCTCCACACCTGGAGGCGCTGACTGCACCACTCACCTGGGCACTGGCTGCACCACTCACCTGGGCACTGACTGCTGCCCTCCACATAGACCTGGATGTGACTAGAATTCATACACGGATCAGGATAAGCATGCTAGCTAGCATACATGTGGCAATTGTACACGATATATTAAATTCAATTCATTTTAATTTATATAGCGCCATAACAATACAATTGCCTCTAGGCGCTTTGACAAACATAAAGATGGTATATGGTGGTATGGTATACAAAATGTATACTGTATAGATTTAGGAGAGAGCATTCAAGTATTGTTGAACAGCTTGGTTGGTGTGCCCGTTAGGTTACTTCAAGGGTAAGTAGAGCAATGAAACAGAAAACTATGATGATGGTGCCAATTATTTACATTACGGGTAAATAGGCTGGCACAGAGTATCTAGATGTTTCACGAGGGGGGTAGAATTAATGCATGCCCGTGTGGTGGGGGTGAGTAGGTGTAGGCAGAGGGTTTCTGGAAGTAGATCAGGTGAGGAGACTACAGCAGCATCCCACAGTGGAGCTAGTCTAGACTAGGAGGGGAAGAATGGAGACAGTGGGCTGAGATTGGATGCCACTTTATCAGTGTCAGTATTAGCATAATATGAGGGGGGGGGGAGAGGCTGCCTGGCAAGGTGTATGAGAACCTTGTTTATGTTTTGTTTTGATGAGTTATGTTTAGTTATGGTTGACTGGCATGGTGCATGGGAATTTTAGTTTTATAAGGGTTGCAAGATAAAACAACAGTGCACAACTGACTGGCAACAGCCACATCACCCCCACATGATGTACCAGGGATCTCCATACATGTATGATGTGTGATGTATGAAGTCTGTCATGATCTCACTAGCTAGACAGATATGTTGGATTGCACTTTAGTTGATACTGTCAATCTATATACTAGAAGTCTTAAAAACGTCTTTCTGTGCGGCAGGTTTATTTGAACCTGTTTAAATTTAGCTGCTGGTTTCTCAAAGCTGGTGTCCTCAGGGAGAAGCGCATGCTGCGTGGGAACACACAAGGGCCAGGAACTCACTCTGAGTGGCTAAGTGGAGATCCAGGGAACTTATTCTGAGTGGCTAAGTGGAGATCCAGGGAACTCACTCTGAGTGGCTAAGTGGAGATCCAGGGAACTTATTTGAGTGGCTAAGTGGAGATCCAGGGAACTTACTCTGAGTGGCTAAGTGGAGATCCAGGGAACTTACTCTGAGTGGCTAAGTGGAGATCCAGGGAACTTATTTGAGTGGCTAAGTGGAGATCCAGGGAACTCACTCTGAGTGGCTAAGTGGAGATCCAGGGAACTTATTTGAGTGGCTAAGTGGAGATCCAGGGAACTCACTCTGAGTGGCTAAGTGGAGATCTAGGGAACTTATTTGAGTGGCTAAGTGGAGATCCAGGGAACTCACTCTGAGTGGCTAAGTGGAGATCTAGGGAACTTATTTGAGTGGCTAAGTGGAGATCTAGGGAACTTATTTGAGTGGCTAAGTGGAGATCTAGGGAACTTATTTGAGTGGCTAAGTGGAGATCTAGGGAACTTATTTGAGTGGCTAAGTGGAGATCCAGGGAACTCACTCTGAGTGGCTAAGTGGAGATCCAGGGAACTTATTTGAGTGGCTAAGTGGAGATCCAGGGGACTCATTCTGAGTGGCTAAGTGGAGATCCAGGGAACTCACTCTGAGTGGCTAAGTGGAGATCTAGGGAACTTATTTGAGTGGCTAAGTGGAGATCCAGGGAACTTATTTGAGTGGCTAAGTGGAGATCCAGGGGACTCACTCTGAGTGGCTAAGTGAAGATCCAGGGAACTCACTCTGAGTGGCTAAGTGGAGATCCAGGGAACTCACTCTGAGTGGCTAAGTGGAGATCCAGGGGACTCACTCTGAGTGGCTAAGTGGAGATCCAGGGAACTCACTCTGAGTGGCTAAGTGGAGATCCAGGGGACTCACTCTGAGTGGCTAAGTGAAGATCCAGGGAACTCACTCTGAGTGGCTAAGTGGAGATCCAGGGAACTTATTTGAGTGGCTAAGTGGAGATCCAGGGGACTCACTCTGAGTGGCTAAGTGGAGATCCAGGGAACTAATTTGAGTGGCTAAGTGGAGATCCAGGGAACTAATTTGAGTGGCTAAGTGGAGATCCAGGGGACTCACTCTGAGTGGCTAAGTGGAGATCCAGGGAACTAATTTGAGTGGCTAAGTGGAGATCCAGGGAACTAATTTGAGTGGCTAAGTGGAGATCCAGGGAACTCACTCTGAGTGGCTAAGTGGAGATCCAGGGAACTCACTCTGAGTGGCTAAGTGGAGATCCAGGGGACTCACTCTGAGTGGCTAAGTGGAGATCCAGGGAACTAATTTGAGTGGCTAAGTGGAGATCCAGGGGACTCACTCTGAGTGGCTAAGTGGAGATCCAGGGGACTCATTCTGAGTGGCTAAGTGGAGATCCAGGGGACTCACTCTGAGTGGCTAAGTGGAGATCCAGGGGACTCACTCTGAGTGGCTAAGTGGAGATCCAGGGAACTAATTTGAGTGGCTAAGTGGAGATCCAGGGAACTAATTTGAGTGGCTAAGTGGAGATCCAGGGGACTTATTTGAGTGGCTAAGTGGAGATCCAGGGGACTCACTCTGAGTGGCTAAGTGGAGATCCAGGGAACTCACTCTGAGTGGCTAAGTGGAGATCCAGGGAACTCACTCTGAGTGGCTAAGTGGAGATCCAGGGAACTCACTCTGAGTGGCTAAGTGGAGATCCAGGGAACTCACTCTGAGTGGCTAAGTGGAGATCCAGGGAACTCACTCTGAGTGGCTAAGTGGAGATCCAGGGAACTCACTCTGAGTGGCTAAGTGGAGATCCAGGGAACTCACTCTGAGTGGCTAAGTGGAGATCCAGGGAACTCACTCTGAGTGGCTAAGTGGAGATCCAGGGAACTCACTCTGAGTGGCTAAGTGGAAATCCAGGGAACTTATTTGAGTGGCTAAGTGGAGATCCAGGGGACTCATTCTGAGTGGCTAAGTGGAGATCCAGGGAACTTATTTGAGTGGCTAAGTGGAGATCCAGGGGACTCATTCTGAGTGGCTAAGTGGAGATCCAGGGAACTTATTTGAGTGGCTAAGTGGAGATCCAGGGGACTCACTCTGAGTGGCTAAGTGGAGATCCAGGGAACTTATTTGAGTGGCTAAGTGGAGATCCAGGGGACTCATTCTGAGTGGCTAAGTGGAGATCCAGGGAACTTATTTGAGTGGCTAAGTGGAGATCCAGGGGACTCATTCTGAGTGGCTAAGTGGAGATCCAGGGAACTTATTTGAGTGGCTAAGTGGAGATCCAGGGGACTCATTCTGAGTGGCTAAGTGGAGATCCAGGGAACTTATTTGAGTGGCTAAGTGGAGATCCAGGGGACTCACTCTGAGTGGCTAAGTGGAGATCCAGGGAACTTATTTGAGTGGCTAAGTGGAGATCCAGGGGACTCATTCTGAGTGGCTAAGTGGAGATCCAGGGAACTTATTTGAGTGGCTAAGTGGAGATCCAGGGGACTCATTCTGAGTGGCTAAGTGGAGATCCAGGGAACTCACTCTGAGTGGCTAAGTGGAGATCCAGGGGACTTATTTGAGTGGCTAAGTGGAGATCCAGGGAACTTATTTGAGTGTGTTTGCGATGCTCCTTCCCTCTCCGCTGGCACAAGCAGGGAAAAGATGATCAACCTGTTGCACATGCTTTATGACCGCAAAGCAAAATATGAGTAGAATAAAAAGAATGTTAACTATGAGTAGAATAAAACCGCACTCTCAAGCTTTTCTCATTAATATTAAGACCAGTTTATTTTGCACAGACGCGTTTCGGCCTTAAGCCATCGTCAGTGTGTAGTGTGGACAACAGAATGGATGCTTTTTATCAGCAAAGGTCAAGGGTTACAAGTGAGACATGACATCAACAGGTGACAAAAACAGGTGACATCTCCAAGCACAGCAAAACATGCCTTGGAATTAACATGCTGGTTTTGATTGAGTCGTGATAATACTGTTTCTGTGCCAGAGGCTTTCTTCTCTTGGAACGCTCCACATTCTTCACTGATGGAGACCCGAGAAACTCGTGGAGACCCGCAGAACTCGTGGCTCAGGGAACAAATGAACACATCAGATTCAGAGAACACAATGCTCTTCCTCTAGATCATCGGCTCCCAAACTGGGGTGCGCAAAGTGGTTCAGGGGCAGGGAGAAAATTTGATATGCGTTTTCAAAGTGAAAAAGCCCATTACATTTTCAAATTGGGCTATAAATAGACATTACATCTTAAATAGTCTGAATAGCCAAGTCGCATTGCCCGAAATAATCATGTATTCCCATATTCAGCTAAATAATTACACTGCCAAAAATAGCTACAGGTAGATTAGAGACTGGACAGTTTAAAGTGTTATAGGCTGAATATGGAAAGTGACCTACCCTGACAATTTCACAGTTTCAAATGTTAAACGCTGAATATGGGGGGGGGGGGGGGGGGGCATGACGGCGGCTACAAACATGGAAAGGGGGGGGGGGGGGGGGTACATAGCTGGAGATTGAATTCCTGTAGGGGTACTGGACTGTAAAAAGTTTGGGAACCACTGCTCTAGATTATTGGAGAATTTTCTGAGCTATTTACCTCTTGGCAACAAGTTGAATTCACTTACACATGAACCCTCAGTAACATGACCATTGCCCTCGCATTGGGTTTGGTCAAACAAAGTGTGCTTGAGGTCTCTCAACCCTTCCAAAGAAGGTGGATAGGTACACACATAGCCGTTGGGCATTAAACATAAATAACTATTTCTCTTGTGAAACAGGCTGTACAGTGACTGAATGTTTTTTTTCTTAATCTCTGTCTGCAATTGATTGACACTTCAGTGGTTGCCCTGCTCTCTCATAGACCTGTTGTCCATCATGTCGTCCATCATGTGACTTGGAACCAGAGGAGCACGAGACACAGAGAGGTGTGGAACGAGGACGGTGAGGTCGGAGACTCCGTCAGCGTTGGACATGAAGGATGCCTGAGGAAATGAAGACATTTTGATCAATTGTGGATCTGGAATATTACATTTAGGTTTATCATTTAGCAGACGCTTTTATCCAAAGAGACTAACAAGGATGTATACACATTTTACATTTTTACACTGATGGCACACTGCACATCAGGAGCAATTAGGGGTTCAGTGTCTTGCTCAAGGACGCTTCGACAGGGAATCGAACTAGCAACTTTCTGATTACTAAACGAGTTCTCCACCTCCTGTACCACTGTCGCCCCATCGTACCACTGTCGCCCCATCGTACCACTGTCGCCCCATCGTACCACTGCCACCCCATCGTACCACTGTCGCCCCATCATACCACTGTCACCCCATCATTATAAACACAAGGGTCCCCTAATCCTAATACACAGTGTTGTGTGACACAGATTAGAACAAACCCAGAGCCCTTCCTCTAGTCTGGAATAGGGTGAGGAGTGTCTGGAGTATAAACACCCAGCTGGGGTTCATGCTTGACTGGCACAGCCTCTGGGGTGTTTGGAGGGGGGGGCAGGCGAGGGTGAGCAGCGAGGGGTGACGTCGGACGTTGGGGCGCTGCTGTGTGACCCTCATCACCATGCCGATCGATGCGTCCTCGCTTGTCTACATCCTGCTGGAGCTCCTGATCGCACTGCTCTCTGTCCTGGGAAACGTGTTGGTCTGCTGGGCAGTGGCCCTCAACAGCAACCTGCAGAGCATCACCAACCTCTTCGTGGTGTCGCTGGCGGTGGCGGACATCGCCGTGGGCGTCCTGGCCATCCCCTTCTCCATCGCCATCAGCACGGGCTTCTGCTCGTGCTTCTACGGCTGCCTGTTCATGGTCTGCTTTGTGCTGGTACTAACGCAGAGCTCCATCTTCAGCCTGCTGGCCATAGCTGTCGACCGCTACATCGCCATCAAGATCCCACTCAGGTAGGTCACATACCCACACACACACACACACACACACACACACACACACACACACAGATGTGGATACCTGCTTGTGTGCAGTCGTGCACAGGTGAAGGACACATATCTGCGCATGAGATCTCACTGTAGCATGTCACAAACTCCAGCACAAGCCTGTGACCCACACCTTAAAAGTCACGGCATGGTCCGGTTGGTCACATACCCACCTTTTGCCCCAATTATAGCCTTCTGGCTGTAATGTGGGCATTTACATTTTATTTTACACATGTATAGTGTATAGATTGAGGAGAGAGCATTCAACTGTTGTAGAACGGTTTAATGGGTATACGAGTGTGCTCGTTAGGTTACTTCAAGGGTAGGTAGAGCGATGAAACAGAAAATTCACATACCCACACACACACACCAACACACACAGATGTGGACACTTGCTTGCGTGCAGTCCGGCACAGGTGAAAGACATCACATACTATATCTGAGCATAAGATCTCACTGTAGCATGATGTCCCACACACCATCCTGTGAGCGACACATTAGCAGTGATCCCTTCAGAGCACGTGGTGTTGTTGGGGAGGGAGGCGAATCTCCGTCCTGTGTCTGTACTGGGTAAGGGTTATGGTTCTGTTGCTATTAGTGTTCTGAGTTTTGAATCCTAAGAAGGCTTCTTTGGCTTCAAGGAAGTACTTGCCAACATCAGTTGTAGTCCAGGCAAAATAGCCCATTTTGGAGCCAAAAATGGAATTAATTGTAATAGAATTTTTTTCAGCATAGATCATTTCTATGAGGTGTCCAGAACAACATACTAAAAGTCCTTAGAAATCCAAGTTGAGGAAATATGTTTAATTCTCATCAATCTGAGATGTATGCTAATAATGCATGGCAAAAATACACCTCAAAACATTTTTTTTTTCCTTTACTCCTATCAAAATAAAACTTTACACAATGAAAGTACCCATGAACATTTAAATTTTTTGTATTACAAGTTTCTTTGAAAATGAATTTGAATATGCAAATGAGCTATACACTAATCGAATATGCCCAAAATAAACCAAATGGGCTTAATTTTTTCCTTTACTCCTACCACAGTAAAGCTTTACATAGTAAAAGTATACATAAAAAGTAACTTTTTTTGTATGACAAGTTTCTTTTGAAATGAATTTGAATATGCACATGAGCGTCACACTTATTGAATATGTCCTGATTGCATAGTCAGAAACACCATTCCCCTGGCAGGTACTACCAAGCCAGGCAGTTTTCAGGTTAGAGGCCAGTCTAAAAGCAACATTGCCATCTCCCATTGGCAGTAGGATGATAGGATGAAGATTTGGCCGATGTATTTGTCATACATATGAATGGTGTTTCTGCCTATGGACATATTCAATAAGTGTGGAGCTCATGTGCATATTCAAATTAATTTCAAAAGAAACTTGTAATACAAATTTTTTTACTTTTCATTGGTACTTTCATTGTGTAAAGTTTCATTTTGATAGGAGTAAAGGTAAAAATTGAAATTTTGAGGCATATTTTTACCATGCATTATTAGCACACATCTCAGATTGATGAGAATTAAACATATTTCCTCAACTTGGATTCCTTAGGACTTTTAGTATGTTGTTCTGGACACCTCATAGAAATGATCTATGCTGAAAAAAATTCTATTACAATTAGTCTGTCGTAAAACACTACTTTGCCTGGACTATTGAGAGTAGGGATGCATACCGGTACGCCGGACCGGTTCTGGACTTGTAAAAACGTTTAGGTTCAGGTCCAGAAAAACCGAAACCCCAGTGATTCGGTACTGGACTTGTAAAAAATCTAGCACTCAGATACTATATCCTTTTCGTTCTAGACCATCTTAAACCTTTTATAGATCGCGAAATGCGTGGTGGAAAAAGACATTCCTATACCGTTACGCACCCGGACCGAAATGTCACGCAGATTTCGGTGCCTGAGCTGATTTAAATAAATAACAGCAACAAATCATGCAGCTAAATCTTGAAAACGTATGTAAAATGTTGTCTTATAAACAGGAATTATTTCAGGCTGCAACATGAAACACAGGGGCTGCTTCCAAAACAGTAGAAAACTAGAGATAGCTAACTAGCAGTAACGTTAGTGGTGTAAGTATGATCTGTATGAATTATTTTGTATTTTTTTGCCAGGCAGATTTCGTGGGGCACATTTACAACTGCCCTAGCTCCCACTATAAACTTTGTCCTGTGTCGCTCATTGGTGTTTTCATAGCAACAGTCTTATGACAATGAAGAGCAGGCAGCATTTCACAGAACAAGAACAAACAGAGCTAGCCATAAACCTTTTAACAGAGAAAATACCGAAAGGTAAACGGTCAAAAGTGTGGCTGTATTTTGCACAAAAAGATTCAAACATCGCAACGTGCAGCAAATGCAACACAACAATTGCGTGTAAAGAGGAGAGAAGGTCAACAGCAAATCAGCAACCTCAGACTGACAAATAAACGGAGATCACAGCAAAACGTATCCTAGTCTCTTAAAGGGGGAGTGCACATTTTCTCGTACTCAGTGTGTTCAAGTAAAAAGATTAACTATAAACAGATAGAAAAGATAGGTATAAACAAATCAGAAATGGTGAAATTTCATGAAATAAATAATACAATACAAACAAAATAATACATTTTTTACTCCAAAGGCAAATATGCTCATATTTTTGCAAAATAAGTTTGAAGCTGTAGTGTGTGCTGAGTGTGTGTGTGTTTTTTTGTACTTATTTATATTTATTTAAGTAGACTATAAACTGTTGTTTACAGTTAATATAATGTTCATAGTTTGAAGTAAAAAAAAAAAAAGCTGTAGTTTGAAGCCAAATGTTTTGTATGTATTTATATTAATAGTATACTTTAAACAGTTCATATATTCAAATATGCCATGGGTTCGGGTCCGGACTTATTAGGTCCGTACCTGAACCTAAACCTCTGGATTCGAATTCGGACCTGAACCTGAACGTGGGTTTAGGTATGCATCCCTAATTGAGAGTGTTATTTATTATCATTTATTATTCATAATTTTCATTAGTGTTGCATGAAACAAGCATTCTACATCACTCCTCTGTTTCCTGGTGTAAGACAGACCTGTGTTACATGTTTAGGGTCAGGGTTCTTACAGAGGCACAATTCTAAAGCATTAATGCTTATAACAGAGGAACAGCTCACTGATACGAGCACTAATGCTTATTACGGAGGCACAGCTCACTGATACGAGCACTAATGCTTACTACAGAGGAACAGCTCACTGATACGAGCACTAATGCTTATTACAGAGGCACAGCTCACTGATACGAGCACTAATGCTTATTACAGAGGAACAGTTCACTGATACGAGCACTAATGCCGATTACAGAGGAACAGCTCACTGATACGAGCACTAATGCTTACTACAGAGGAACAGCTCACTGATACGAGCACTAATGCCTATTAAAGAGGAACAGCTCACTGATACGAGCACTAATGCCGATTACAGAGGCAAAGCTCACTGATACGAGCACTAGTGCTTATTAACTGAAGACACTGAACCCCTAAGTGCTCCTGATGTGCAGTGTGCCATCAGTGTATAATGTAAAAATTGTAAGTCGCTTTGGATAAAAGCGTATGCTAAATGACTAAGTGTAAGTGTAAGTGTAAAGAGGCACAGCTCACTGATACGAGCACTAATGCTTATAACAGAGGCACAGTTCACTGATACGAGCACTAATGCTTACTACAGAGGAACAGCTCACTGATACGAGCACGAATGCTTACTACAGAGGAACAGCTCACTGATACGAGCACTAATGCTTATTACAGAGGAACAGCTCACTGATACGAGCACTAATGCTTACTACAGAGGAACAGCTCACTGATACGAGCACTAATGCTTACTACAGAGGAACAGCTCACTGATACGAGCACTAATGCTTATTACAGAGGAACAGCTCACTGATACGAGCACTCATGTGTATTACAGAGGCACAGTTCTAAGGCAATAATGCGTATTACAGAGGCACAGTTCTAAGGCACTAATGCTTATTAAAGAGGCACAGCTCACTGATACTAGCAATAATGCTTATTAAAGAGGCACAGCTCACTGATACGAGCACTAATGCTTCTTAAAGAGACACAGCTCACTGATACGAGCGCTATTGCTTATAACAGAGGCACAGTTCTAAGGCAATAATGCTTATTAAAGAGGCACAGCTCACTGATGCTGCGCTGCTATTTTTGGGTAGATGTAACACACTATCTAACCCTAACCCTGGGTGGATGTAAGGGTTCTTGAGTCCGATGGGAACATCCAGCCCCCATGTCTGCGGTGATTCCCAGGGTGCAGAGTCCCTTGCTGGACATGCCCAGAGATGACCATCGCAGATGGCTCCTTCAGATCATCTGCATCAGCATGAGCGCAGTCTGCTTAGCGGGAGGTCAATGCCCCATTCCTCCATCTACCGAGCTATAGAGGAGGGACTTTAAATACTATCTAGACTGTATGTCACCACACAGATGGGACTGTGCATGTGTATGTGTGAGAGAGAGAGAGAGTGTGTGTGTGTGTGTGTGTCTGTGTGTGTGTGTGTGTGTGTGTGTGAGAGAGAGTTTATGTCTTCCATCAGCTGGACTTGTTTTCTCAGTGTTTGTTCCTGAACTTTAACATCTTGAGAATGTGACTGCAGCCAGGACCTCAGCTGGGCTCCCACACTGAGCAGGAGGGCCGTCTGAAAATAGACGCTCGCTCTCCACCGTCTCTCCAGCGCTGACATTTCAGACAGCATTCTTTGCTTTTATTATAACGATGAGACCGATGTGTGTGTGTGTTTGTGTGTGTGTGTGTGTGTGTGTCTCTCTGTCTCTATCTCTGTCTGTCTGTCTGTCTGTCTGTCTGTCTGTCTGTCTGTCTGTCTGTCTGTCTGTCTGTCTGTCTCTGTCTCTGTCTCTGTCTCTGTCTCTGTCTCTGTCTCTGTCTCTGTCTCTGTCTCTGTCTCTGTCTCTGTCTCTGTCTCTGTCTCTGTCTGTCTGTCTGTCTGTCTGTCTGTCTGTCTGTCTGTCTGTCTGTCTGTTTGTCTGTCTGTGTGTCTGTGTGTCTGTCTGTCTGTCTGTGTTGGTGTGTGCTCGTGCCAGATCACATACAAGGACACAAAGAGCACGTCTTTACTCACCTTGGTAATCTGTGTTTGAAAGCTGCCATTTCGTTCCAAGTATTACTAGACCTTGTCTCTCCCCCATGGCAGATTCCTGGGAAGGTGAATGGGTTCTGAAAGTGAGTTTAGGTGATGGACCCTATAGGCCATGTCCTTAGTGCACTATGGACCCTATAGGTCATGTCCTTAGTGCACTATGGACCCTATAGGTCATGTCCTTAGTGGACTATGGACCCTATAGGATAGGTCATGTCATTGGTGGACTATGGACCCTATAGGTCATGTCCTTAGTGGACTATGGACCCTATAGGATAGGTCATGTCCTTGGTGGACTATGGACCCTATAGGTCATGTCCTTAGTGGACTATGGACCCTAGAGGTCATGACCCTAGTGCACTATGGACCCTATAGGACAGTTCATGACCCTAGTGCACTACGGACCCTATAGGTCATCTCCCTAGTGGACTATGGACCCTATATATAATAATAATAATAATAATAGGTCATGTCTTGTGGCCTCTCACCTCTGCAGCCCTAATCTGCTAACCCAGACGTCTCCTCCTCTCACCTGCAGGTATAACAGTCTGGTGACGGGCCAGAGAGCCAGAGGCATCATTGGCGTGTGCTGGGTGCTGTCGGTGGTCATCGGCCTGACGCCCATGCTGGGCTGGCACAAAGTGAGCTCAGGAGCGCCACCACCACCCTCCAATGGCAGCTGCCCGCCTGGCATGATGCGGTGCCTGTTCGAGGAGGTGGTGGTGATGGACTACATGGTCTACTTCAACTTCCTGGCGTGCGTGCTGCTGCCGCTGCTCCTCATGCTGGCCATCTACCTGCGCATCTTCATGGCGGCGCGGCGCCAGCTCCAGTGCATCAAGATGGAGGCCTTCACCGGGCCGCCGGGCGCGCACAAGTCCCGCTCGACCCTGCAGAGGGAGGTCCACGCGGCCAAGTCCCTGGCCATCATCGTGGGGCTGTTCGCCGTCTGCTGGCTGCCGCTGCACATCATCAACTGCTTCACGCTGTTCTGCCCGCGGTGCCAGCACGCGCCCGTCTGGGTCATGTACCTCGCCATCCTCTTCTCCCACGGCAACTCCGTGGTCAACCCCTTCATCTACGCCTACCGCATACGAGAGTTCCGCCACACCTTCCGCAGGATCGTCCGCCACCACGTCCTGTGTTGGCGCGACCCTCTGGCGAGCGTGAGCGGCGGCAGCGCCCGGGCGTCGACCCGCACCAGCGTCGCAGACTCCTGCAGTCTGAAGGTCAACGGCCGTGACCTCTACGCGGAGCGCAGCAGCAGCAGCAGCTGTGAGAGCAACGAGCCAGCAGGGGGCACCAGACCTGACCCAGACCAGCCCTGCACAGACCCCAACCCAGCCTGCTGGCCTCACCCCCCATCCCCAGCGGCCCCCCACCCCCCAAACAGAGACAGGCAGGCCCCCGCAGTGCTGGAGGCCAGGCGTGGCAGACAGGGCAGACCTCTTTCTCCCCGTCAGACCCTTCTTCAGCTTCACGCCTACTCCACCCACTGCCTGCAGCTGGACGAAGTGTCCTGATGCCGGGACAGGCGCCCTGTGACTGACCATGCTTATTTACTGTGACTGAACATGCTTATTTACTGTGACTGACCATGCTTATTTAGTGTGACTGACCATGCTTATTTACTGTGATTGACCATGCTTATTTACTGTGACTGACCATGCTTATTTACTGTGATTGACCATGCTTATTTACTGTGACTGACCATGCTTATTTACTGTGATTGACCATGCTTATTTACTGTGACTGACCATGCTTATTTACTGTGACTGACCATGCTTATTTACTAGCCATTACCTGGAGGCGTTTCCAATCAAGGACAAAATGTGTCAGAATAGAGAGAGAGACAGGAAGGACTTTCTAAGTGAAGGCAAAGTGTAGAGAATTTAAAGGCAGCTGTGTGATACCTGTTTTCACCCTCTCTAGTGGGAAATGGGTTTGGGTTTAGGGTTGGGTTTAGGGTTAAGGGTTGGGGTTAGGGCTGCTTTGAACGTCAAGGCTGATCACTGGCTAACGGCTGCAGAATGGACAATGTTAGCGTTTGTCATACAGACCACTGATGTCACCACTGATGTCACCACTGATGTCACTTCTGCACTGCAACTATGATTAAAATGTCAGCACCTTCAGGGAAGGACTGTTGCACTCAATTCATTGTTGTTTAGAATTTTTTTTACACTGTACCTTTCTTTATCAGATATAATTGACTGAATAATATGGAAATGCTTGAAGTGTCTACTTTAAGTATCTGCTTGTAGCTGATGATCTTGTGGTTGGTCTCAAGGTATGTGTAGAGTCTGCTATAATAGCGCTTTAGAGGATGTGTAGAGTCTGCTATAAGATGTCTATAGAGGATGTGTAGAGTCTGCTATAAGATCTTTATAGAGGATGTGTAGAGTCTGCTATAAGATCTCTATAGAGGATGTGTAGAGTCTGCTATAAGATCTTTATAGAGGATGTGTAGAGTCTGCTATAAGATCTTTATAGAGGATGTGTAGAATCTGCTATAAGATCTTTATAGAGGATGTGTAGAGTCTGCTAAAAGATCTCTGTATAGAGGATGTGTAGAGTCTGCTATAATATCTCTATAGAGGATGTGTATAGTCTGCTATAAGATATCTGGGTATGAGTAGAGTCTGCTATAAGATCTCTATAGAGGATGTGTAGAGTCTGCTATAAGATCGCTATGGCGATGTGTAGAGTCTGCTATAAGATCTCAATGGGGATGTGTAGAGTCTGCTATGAGATATTTATGGGGTTGTATAGAGTCTGCTATAAGATCTTTATGGGGTTGTATAGAGTCTGCTATAAGATCTTTATGGGGTTGTGTAGAGTCTGCTATAAGATATCTGGGGTTGTGTAGAGTCTGCTATAAGATATCTGGGGATGTGTATAGTCTGCTATAAGATCTTTATGGAGGATGTGTATAGTCTGCTATAAGATATCTGGGTATGAGTAGAGTCTGCTATAAGATCTCTATAGAGGATGTGTAGAGTCTGCTATAAGATCTCTTTAGAGGATGTGTAGAGTCTGCTTTAAGATCGCTATGGAGATGTGAAGAGTCTGCTATAAGATCGCTATAGAGGATGTGTAGAGTCTGCTTTAAGATCGCTATGGGGTTGTGTAGAGTCTGCTATAAGATCGCTATGGCGATGTGTAGAGTCTGCTATAAGATCTCTATAGAGGACGTGTAGAGTCTGCTTTAAGATCGCTATGGAGATGTGTAGAGTCTGCTATAAGATCTTTATGGGGTTGTGTAGAGTCTGCTATAAGATCTCTGGGGTTGTGTAGAGTCTGCTTTAATGTAATGTGTTAAGGGGGCAGTAAGGGGATACATAGAGAGGGCTGGCAGTGGGGAGGGATGCAAAGAGAGGCTGCTATAACAGCCTTCTGAGAGGATCTGCTGAAGGGGATTCTGATTAATTCAATTCAATTTGATTTATATAGCGCCAAAACAATTACATGGTCTCAAGGCGCTTTACAGAGCCCAGTGCTTGAACCCTTCTAAGAGCAAGCACAATGGCGACAGGGGCAAGAAAAAAACTCCCTGGTAATCAGGAAGAAACCTTAAGCAGAACCGCGGCACATAAGGTCATATGATTAGCGTATTCCTGTAGGGAATCTTTATAGAGGATGTGAAGAGTCTGCCATAAGATCGCCATGGGGATGTGTAGAATCTACTATAAGATATGAATGGGGATGTGTAGAGTCTGCTATAAGAGCTCTATAGAGGATGAGTAGAGTCTGCTTTAAGATCTTTATAGAGGATGTGTAGAGTCTGCTATAAGATCTTTATGGGGTTGTGTAGAGTCTGCTATAAGATCTCTATGGGGTTGTGTAGAGTCTGCTATAAGATCTTTATAGAGGATGTGTAGAGTCTGCTATAAGATCGCCATGGTGATGTGTCGAGTCTGCTATAAGATCTCTGTATAGAGGATGTGTAGAATCTGCTATAAGATCTCTATAGAGGATGTGTAGAGTCTGCTATAAGATCTTTATGGGGTTGTATAGAGTCTGCTATAAGATCTTTATGGGGTTGTATAGAGTCTGCTATGAGATCTTTATGGGGTTGTATAGAGTCTGCTATAAGATCTTTATGGGGATGTGTAGAGTCTGCTTTAATGTAATGTGTTAAGGGGGCAGTAAAGGGATACATAGAGAGGGCTGGCAGTGGGGAGGGATGCAAAGAGAGGCTGCTATAACAGCCTTCTGAGAGGATCTGCTGAAGGGGATTCTGATTAATTCAATTCAATTTGATTTATATAGCGCCAAAACAATTACATGGTCTCAAGGCGCTTTACAGAGCCCAGTGCTTGAACCCTTCTAAGAGCAAGCACAATGGCGACAGGGGCAAGAAAAAACCTCCCTGGTAATCAGGAAGAGGTCTTAAGCAGAACCGCGGCACATAAGGTCATATGATTAGCGTATTCCTGTAGGGCAGAAGATGGTTGCATAGAAACGGTTGTTTTGTAAACATAAAGGGCCAACAGGAATGCTGGTAGACATTCTGGTTTGTTATAGAATCAAACCTGCATGGAGCCAGGCATCACAAGTGGTCATATTTTCTCATTATGTCAGTATTGCTCAATGCTAATTTGCGAGGATATCTACCAACCATTCGATCTCCATAAAGTGATTATGTTTTCTTGTCTGATCCATTTATTGTGCCTGACCAAATGAAAACAATGTAAATAGATTCCCCTCAGTCAGTGATTTGCACAGAATTAGGTTTGTATTTCCTCATAGCATTTTTTTTTGCACAGCTTCCCAGATGAATCCTGGAGAACAGACATTGCTGGATTAGGGTTAGGGGTTGGGGTCAGGTTTAAGGGTTAGGTGAATCCTGGAGAACAGACAGTGCTAGATTAGGGTTAGGGGTTAGGGTCAGGTTTTAGGGTTAGATGAATCCTGGAGAACAGACAGTGCTGGATTAGGGTTAGGGTCAGGTTTTAGTGTTAAGTGTCTCTCTATGAATATGCATCAGCAACACCTGGCTTCTTCTCTGATAGCTCTCACCTTAACGTAGCCTTATGCTAATGACATGGAAAGCCTCACCCCACGAGATGACGGGATTGGCTCCTTCTGTGTGTGATGTATGAAACCAAGGCTGTTTGATGATGTGTTTTTGAGACATTGTTACACTGCAGTTCCAAGGTGAAACTATATAGCCATGGAGTCAACTGCTTGTTTCACTCACAACACGTATCATGAACAGAACACCATATGGATATGTTAACAAGGTTAAAAACTTGGCCTTCACTGGATTCAAATACAGGATCTGTAAAGCATTGTGTTTATACATTTCAAGTATTATTAGGGAGATAAGATGAGTGGTGTTGTCGGGGAGTGGAGTGGTCTGTCCTTCGGGACTCTCCCCATCATGTGCTCATGTCTGCAGTCACACACTGCAGTGTCCCCTCCACTTCCTGCTCCTTTTTAGTGATTCCCCAGACTCTAGGCTACAGGCAAGAGCAGAGACTCCCAGAAAACCCAAGAGCACACCAGACCCTCCAGAAAAGCCTGTAACTGTCTCAGCGGCGTAAAAATGTCTTGACGGGCCCGAGTGCAAATCATGTCAATGGGCCCCCCTTACCGTCGTAACGTCAGGTGAATACTATGATATTGCAGTCTAGTGAGACGCATGTACAATACACATTAAGGGTTGCTACAATATGTTGTCATGAAAACACCCATGAACACAGTATTTCATCGATCAAACTGATTTTGGAGAAACACTGTATAATGAGCTGATAGACAACACATGGGAAAACATTAATACCACTTCTTCAGGGGGTTATCAAACATTATTGTGAATTACGAACATTAACATGGATTTATGGGAACAGCCGCTCGACAGCGCCTCGTCTGCTGCAACCAATTACAAAACAAACTTCCTCCAACAATATCTCGTAGACCTAGCTGCAAAGTAACTTATTCTTTTAAAGACATTGACGCGAAAAAATACATTTCAAGTAGCATTAGGCGTATTTTAAAACGTAACATGCATGACGTTTAGAGGGCTGGGGGTCAGGTATTTTTCGATGGCAATATTACTTAATAAAAACGAGACTCGTTTCATTCAGCAAAAGGCAATAGAGGCTAAATTAATTATTTGCTGTTGTCAAGACTGACTATTGTTAAAATGGTTATTGGGCAAGTGATAGCTCATATTTGTGAATAACCGTCACCGTAATTGAGAAATGTTTGCAAATTGATGGGACTGGATCATACACAATTTCCGATGCGTCGAGCATGGCGGGGGGCCCGGTCAGTTCTTCAATGACTCGCTTCGCGTTGAGATTGAGGACGGGCCCCCTTTTGCCACGGGCCCTAGTGCAGCTGCATTCCCTGCACTCCCTATAGTTACGCCACTGAACTTTCTTATGCAAATGTTCAGTGAGTGGCTGGATGAGGATATGTGGCAGCCAAGCCAGGGTGGAGGGGGGAAGTACAGTCAATCATCCAAGAGCACTCCAGAATATCTCAGAGAACCCCAGAGAACACAAGGGGATTCTCCATAGAGCATACCCAGAGCATTTGTAGATGGGGCCGAAGATGTGCCTAGTCTATAAAGCATACCCAGAGCATTTGTAGACAGGGCCGTAGATGGCTCTAGTCTATTAACATAACATACCCAGAGCATTTTCTAAATTGGGCCTTAGATGGGCTCTGACCATAGATGCTTCTCTGCATAGGATAAAATCTGTTGTGGAGTTGTAGCCTTGGTATAAAAAAAGTCTGTGTCCAATCATTTATGAATTTTATGAATGACTCATTGTGAAACACGGCTAAATGCGTGGCCTATACACCCCCTATGAAAAGCTCTGCCCACTCAAGCAGGACGAGGCTGGGATGGTGCTTTCACCTCCAGTCTGAATGAACTGGTGGTACCAGTTAATCAAGAAAGCACTGGCGCGATGCCAGAGTCACAATGTGTACAACTGCCCCCCAAAAACATCACAGTTGTCTGTGAGAGGGTCAGAGAAAGTTCAGCCTGGGAACCCGCTGTCCTGGGTGATCAGGCTGGGTCATGTACAAATCATCTTAGTGTTTGACTGAGCAGCTAACACTTCAGGCCATAGCTGGCAAACCAGCAAAGCCTCTGACTATCATATGGTCTGGATAGGCATGTCACAGGGCGACTACATTTAACGCTGACTATCATATGGTCTGGATAGGCATGTCACAGGGCAACTATAGACAACCCTGACTATCATATGGTCTGGATAGGCATGACACAGGGCAACTATAGACAACCCTGACTATCATATGGTCTGGATAGGCATGTCACAGGGCGACTACATTTAACGCTGACTATCATATGGTCTGGATAGGCATGTCACAGGGCAACTATAGACAACCCTGACTATCATATGGTCTGGATAGGCATGACACAGGGCAACTATAGACAACCCTGACTATCATATGGTCTGGATAGGCATGACACAGGGCAACTATAGACAACCCTGACTATCATATGGTCTGGATAGGCATGTCACAGGGCAACTACAGACAACCCTGACTATCATATGATCTGGATAGGCATGTCACAGGGCAACTACACAGACAGCGCTGACTATCATATGGTCTGGATAGGCATGTCACATGGCAACTATAGACAACCCTGACTATCATATGGTCTGGTAACCACTAAGATAATAAGTTACCTGTTTTCTATGAGGCCAAAAACATACAAATGTGACTGAGAGAAAGTAGATCTTAACAGTGTTGAACGCATAATAATGTCGGAAACAATTAATCTGAGCTGTTATATGAGCCGTTCTGGTGAAACAGACAGCAGGCTCTGGATCTGTGAAGAGATTTCCTCTCTGGCTGCAGACAGCAGGCTCTGGATCTGTGAGGAGTGTCTCTCTCTGGCTAGAGACCCTGGCTCCGGACCTATGAGGAGTCTGTTTGTGTGTGTGTGTGTGTGTGTGTGTGTGTGTGTGTGTGTGTGTGTGTGTGTGTGTGAGTGAGTCTCTCTCTGTGAGTGTTTGTGAGTGTTTATGAGTGTTTGTGAGTGTGTGTCTGCATGTATGTGTGCATGCATGAGTCTCCCTCTCTGGCTAGAGACCTTGGCTCCGGACCTATGAGGAGTCTCCCTCTCTGGCTGCAGACCCTGGCCCCCTCAGGCAACCAGCTGCAGTGAGGGCCAGAGCAGCAGGGAGCCTGTGTACCAACTCCATGGAGACTAACAAGACTACTTTACCTCATAAAAAGACCTCTGCCTCTTACTCTTTCAAACCAGAGAGAGAGAGAGAGTACAGGAACAATGGCACTTTTGTGTAGACTGCATTTTTAGTCTGTAATATGTTTTGGTGATTCCCTGATGTGTCTTGTTCTTTTGTTCTTCTTCGTCCTGTAATATAATCTATGGACTATAGACTCTCTTTGTCTTACACTACTCTGCCATCAGTACCTGCAATCTACGCCACAGCAACAGCTATTCAAAAGCCAGTTCCCTACAGTAGGAGCCAAGCCTTTATCTCCACGCAAACCTGTCGTCAACAACACTGATTTAATACCCCTATTGTGCCCTTGTAAACTCACAGTCAGTACACTTCTCCTGACTGAGGGGAGACGAGTGTTTCTGCTCCTAGTGCAAGCACAGATGATGGTAGCAGAGTGTGTGTCCGCAGAAACACAGGGAGCATGTTTGCCACGGTGCTGTCTAGGGGTGAGTATAGACTGTGTGTGTGTGTGTGTGGGGGGGGGTATGGGGTTGAGTATGGACTCACTTTGAGGGGTGAGTATGGACTTACTGTGAAGGGTGAGTATGGACTTACTGTTTGTGTGTGTGTGTGTGTGGGGGGGGGTGTGTATGGACTTACTGTGAGGGGTGTGTATGGACTTACTGTTTGTGTGTGTGTGTGGGGGGGGGGGGTATAGACTCACTGTGTGTGGGGGAGTATGGACTCACTGTGAGGGGTGAGTATGGACTTACTGTTTGTGTGGGGGGGGTATAGACTTACTGTGTGCGGGGGAGTATGTACTCACTGTGGGGGGTGTGTATGGACTTACTGTTTGTGTGTGTGTGTGTGTGTGTGGGGGGGGGGGGGGTATAAGGACTCACTGTGAGGGGTGAGTATGGACTTACTCTGAGGGGTGAGTATGGACTTACCGTTTGTATGTGTGTGTGTGTGTGTGTGTGGGGGGGGGGGGGGGGGGGGGTATAGACTCACTGTGTGTGGGGGAGTATGGACTCACTGTGAGGGCAAACAGCTGGACTTGTGTCCCACTGTATTACACATGTATCAAACAGAAACACTGATGAAGTGCTTTTGGGATAGCTGAAAGCGTTTATGATGCAGCATGACAGATACAATAATTTTATTTAAATTGATGCAAACCTAAATCCTTATAAAAGAGCTGTGCGGACAGTGAATGAAACACCAACACAACACATTGGATCCTGATCTCTAATGTGCTTACAGACGGAAGGATTGACCTCTTCAACCTTAACTGCAGGATCATGAACTTTATCCACTCCTTGAAGGAGAGGTGCCAAGTGGACCCACAAGGTACTGTTCATTATATGTCTGACCTCATTATATGACCTCATTATATGACCTCTGACCTCTGACCTCATTATATGTCTTGCCTCCAATCAATGATTCTCATCTAGTGTCTATGGATAGTCAGACAATCTGTACATGTGATCTCTAGACAATGTGGATCTGATGGATAAGTATGGGGAGCTAGTGCATCTGAATGAGAGCGAGCAGAGCACAGAGCCAGCCTGCACTCTTCTGCGGGAGAGACAGACCTACATCCTCCTGATGGTGTATGGTGAGTCTCAGCACCTCCTCCTCCTCCTGCTCCTCTTCCTCGTCTGCTGTGTGCATCGTGTTTGTCCTCCTCCTCCTGCTCCTCTTCCTCGTCTGCTGTGTGCATCGTGTTTGTCCTCCTCCTCCTCGTCTGCTGTGTGCATCGGGTTTGTCCTCCTCTTCCTCTTCCTCCTCCTCGTCTGCTGTGTGCATCGGGTTTGTCCTCCTCCTCCTCTTCCTCTTCCTCCTCCTCCTCGTCTGCTGTGTACATCGTGTTTGTCCTCCTCTTCCTCCTCCTCGTCTGCTGTGTGCATCGTGCTTTACCTTACAGGGTTCGCACAAATATGTGTCACTGTTATATCCGTTCATTCCAAATCAGTCAGTAGACAGTAATCAATCTCTGCTTTTGGGGATATGCAACCTGTACAAGATTGAAAGGTCTGAGATAAGATCTGGACATATATAACAATCTTTCACCTGCTTGGCATGACGGAGGAGCACGACTAAACAACAGAAGTTGTTCACCAGTCTCACCTGTCCACAGGTACTTCTATAGGACCTGAGGGCCAGAGATACGTCCCACTTCTCACGGACATGGGCAAGAGCCACCCAGAGTTGGCAGGTATGGAAACACCTCATGTCCAAACTGACAAAACTATTTGAATGTTACATTTATTAAGCTAATGTTTATAGACGTTTGCCTGAAGTTTTTGTCTGTGAAGTTATGTATCAGTGTTCAATTTTAAAAGTGTATGCTACAGGTGCAGCTTCTATGGCTTATTTTATTTTCCAGATGTGATTCGGAAGCTTTCAAACCCTTGTAAAGAGCGGGACAAAAAGGTTGGTGTCCCCAGGAGAGGACTTCAAACCCAAACAAGAAATAGGCCGAGTTCCAATGTAAAAAAGAAGGTCTTAACAACGCCCAGAAGCTAAAAGCATAAATGTCAAGCACCTGTTTGAGCGGTTTGACTATACAGGAATATCCTGAAGTATGGCTGTTTCCAGTGTTACATTAAATTGAATTGTTTTCAGTCTGGTGTCATTCTTCTATTACACTTAAATGGTAAAAGTATGTTCTTCAGAGTGAGCTATTTTTGCTGCATCAACCTGAAGTGGTTTGGGACAGGGGTTGCATAATGAAAAAGGCTGAAGTCTGTCTTGTTCAATCAGTAACCCTCCAAAGCAGGCAATAAAGCAAGCCAATACCATTAGGCTTCACCCGGCATAGTGGAGCGAGCTCTTCGGTACCCCTTAAAGTAGTTTCGTGAGTGACAGATTCGCAGAATTCAAAATGTCTAGTTCCCAGTTTGAATCTTTGGAGAAGACTCTCGGAACACATGTCCCAGAGGGCGAGTTGAGTGAAGTTCGCCGGATTTTATATGGTAAAGAGCTCAAGTAAGTGCAAAAAAAACAAAAACACACAAACTCAATATCCACTTAA